>NW_028319247.1:1592500-1839017 GCF_062004578.1 Staurois parvus | reverse complement strand
GGAAGGGGGGTGAAAGTGTCCGGACTGGAAGGGGGGGAAAGTGTCCGGACTGGAAGGGGGGTGAAAGTGTCCGGACTGGAAGGGGGGGAAAGTGTCCGGACTGGAAGGGGGTGAAAGTGTCCGGACTGGAAGGGGGGGGGGGAAGTGTCCGGACTGGAAGGGGGGTGAAAGTGTCCGGACTGAAAGGGGGGGGAAAGCGTCCAGACTGGAAGGGGGTGAAAGTGTCCAGACAGGAAGGGGGTGAAAGTGTCCAGACAGGAAGGGGGATGAAAGTGTCCAGACAGGAAGGGGGATGAAAGTGTCCAGACAGGAAGGGGGTGAAAGTGTCCGGACTGGAAGGGGGTGAAAGTGTCCGGACTGGAAGGGGGTGAAAGTGTCTGGACAGGAAGGGGGTGAAAGTGTCCGGACTGGAAGGGGGGGAAAGCGTTTGGACTGGAAGAGGGTGAAAGCGTCCGGACTGGAAGAGGGTGAAAGCGTCCGGACTGGAAGAGGGTGAAAGCGTCCGGACTGGAAGGGGGGGGGAAGTGTCCGGACTGGAAGGGGGGGAAAGCGTCCGGACTGGAAGGGGGGTGAAAGTGTCCGGACTGGAAGGGGGGGAAAGTGTCCGGACTGGAAGGGGGGTGAAAGTGTCCGGACTGGAAGGGGGGGAAAGTGTCCGGACTGGAAGGGGGTGAAAGTGTCCGGACTGGAAGGGGGGGGGGGAAGTGTCCGGACTGGAAGGGGGGGAAAGTGTCTGGACTGGAAGGGGGGAAAGAGTCTGGACTGGAAGGGGGGTGAAAGTGTCCAGACAGGAAGGGGGGGAAAGTGTCCGGACTGGAAGGGGGGGAAAGTGTCCGGACTGGAAGGGGGGAAAGTGTCCGTACTGGAAGGGGGTGAAAGTGTCTGGACTGGCAGGGGGGGGAAGTGTCCGCACTGGAAGGGGGGGGAAGTGTCCGGACTGGAAGGGGGGGAAAGCATCCGGACTGGAAGGGGGGGAAAGCGTCCAGACTGGAAGGGGGTGAAAAAATACTGTACAGGGACATGGTTAAAAAAAATTTGTAAATGCATTGAAAACCAAGTAATCCGTTTGTATTGCGAAAAAGATTAGTAAGCCGAGGCATTATTTTTAATGGATTTTCATTCGTAAACTGAAAATTATGTTAACCGAGGCGTTCGTAAACCGAGGTACGCCTGTAGTCATGAATTTCAACAAATCCGAAATAAATGATAAAACAAAGAATTCATTTGTTTCATTCAGGTGACAGTTTGCGTTTACAGTGCAGGTCCGTTGAAGTCTATTACACTCAAAACGCAATCCGTTGTGGGGAAAATAAAAGTCCCTGACCCTTTCCAAAAAATCAAACTGGCTCAAAATGGACTATAGCGCCTTTCTGCAAACTGGAAAGCGCATTGAAATCCGCATGGGGGTGAACCTAGGATGAATACGGTTCGTGGTCAGGAAGGTGGACTTCTCTGTAACACATGGAAATGTTCTCTGTGTTCCCCCTCCGCAGTGTTTCCAGCATCATCAATAATTGCATGATTGTAATTCCATCACAGGCCCGGGAACATCGCTCCCTCCGCCGCTTCACGCCGTCCTCCTGCAGAGAAAAGAGAGGGCTCCGTTCTCCGGGCCGCCTCTGCCAGGAGCTGTTCATGGTAGGCCGCGTTCTGCTGGGGGTACGATTCAATTCCTTTCAGATGTGAAATCCTCTGTAAAGCCAAGCGATGATTAACTGGCGGGCTCCAGCAGACTGACAGGCCAGGTACTCTTTGTACTCGTACTATCTCCCTACTGAGTCCAGCCATGGTCTGGAAGCAGCTGACGGCAGAGAGGTGCATGAAGTCCATGCCTAATAAAAATCATCTCACATCCAATTCCATGCGAGTGTTGGAAAGCAATCGAGCGCGGTCCGTGATACTTTTTTTTTAATTTGCTCTAACATCCAGTTTTTCAGGGGGGTGCACCCCCTTCTACAGAACAAATACACGAAGCTTTAGAAGAATGTTAAGTAATACAAGCTGCAACATTCTGCTCAAACGTTGTGTGTTAGGACTGCTTGGACCCTGAAGAAGGGGGGTGCACCCCAAAAGCTTGTCCTGAAAGATTGTACCTATCTCTGACAATACTTGTCAAAACCTTTTTTTTTTTTTAGTGTGAGAAGCCTAGAACCTCTGTCTCTTTTTTACTTTACTGCTGCCCCCGTGATTTCCCCTCACTTCCTGTCCTGCAAAAACAGCAGGAAGTGAAATCCACTTGTCCTCCAGAAGATTTACCATCCTTCCTGACCAGGCCATTTTTTGCGTTACGGCGCTGCGTTATTTAACTGGCAATTGTGCGGTCATGCAGTGCTGCACCCCTGATTTGGGCAGCACAGTGGCTAAATGGTTAGAAATTCCACGTGGCAGTACTAGAGTTGTTGGTTCAAATCCCAACCATGGCACCACCTGCCTGGAGTTTGCATGTTCTCCCTGTTCCTGTGTTGGTTTCCACCGGGTACTCCGGTTTCCTCCGACACTCCAAAGACATGCTGGGAGGTTAATTGGCTCCTGACTAAATTGAGGGTTAGGGACCTTAGATTGCGCACCCCTTGAGGGCTGGGATCTTAGATTGTGCACCCCTTGAGGGTTCGGGACCTTAGATTGTGCACCCCTTGAGGGTTAGGGACCTTAGATTGTACGCTCCTTGAGGTTTAGGGACCTTAGATTGTACACCCCTTGAGGGTTAGGGACCTTAGATTGTACGCCCCTTGAGGGTTAGGGACCTTAGATTGTACGCCCCTTGAGGGTTAGGGACCTTAGATTGTACACCCCTTGAGGTTTAGGGACCTTAGATTGTACGCCCCTTGAGGTTTAGGGACCTTAGATTGTATGCCCCTTGAGGTTAGGGACCTTAGATTGTACGCCCCTTGAGGGTTCGGGATCTTAGATTGTACATCCCTTGAGGGTTAGGGATCTTAGATTGCGCTTCCCTTGAGGGTTAGGGATCTTAGATTGTACGCCCCTTGAGGGTTAGGGACCTTAGATTGTACACCCCTTGAGGGTTAGGGATCTTAGATTGTACACCCCTTGAGGGTTAGGGACCTTAGATTGTACGCCCCTTGAGGGTTAGGGACCTTAGATTGTACACCCCTTGAGGGTTAGGGATCTTAGATTGTACACCCCTTGAGGGTTAGGGACCTTAGATTGTGCACCCCTTGAGGGTTAGGGACCTTAGATTGTACACCCCTTGAGGGTTAGGGACCTTAGATTGTACGCCCCTTGAGGGTCAGGGACTGATGTGAATGTACAATATATATGTAAAGTGCTGTGTAAATTGATAGCAATATATAAGTGCCCATAATAAATAAACCCCAACACATCCAACAGAGCTACATTTGGAGGGGGGAGTGCTGCAAAAAAAAGAGGTAAATGCATTTTTGTTCAATGTGCATAAGGTATGAATGGGCCCCAATGCCTGGGCCACCAGTAGACTATCCAAATCGCCTTTCAACAAACCCGTGCGTGCGTTCACCACCAAGCTGTGAACGCAGTGTAGAAATGTTGGTGAATATTGGGTGACTGTATCCCTCACACATGTGCCCGGAGCCTGCAGTCCAGGAATGTCTTCAATTATTTTGGCTTCCCAGAAATGTGTTTTTCAGCTCGGGGCTGGCTATCGTTTCAGTGTTTTGACTATGGGCCGGCATTGTGGAACAGAACGTCTCATTGTATGGTGCGGGGGCTCGCACTAACACCGGCCCATCTCATCTTGCAGACAAGCTCCTTGATCTCCTTTATCCAAACACGCAGCCGGGAGAGGGGACATCCACTTCAGAGCAACGTGACGCGTTTGAAGTTGCCGGCGGGAGAGGCGACGGATCCCCTCTGCCCGATTGGCTTTCTTCCGAAATGTGAGCGCAACAGGAAGACGACGAGGTTTGAGTTGGATGGGTTTCCCGGGGAGACAATGGCCTGGATTGATGGAGAAGGGGAAGGGGGTGCGTAATGAGAGCGTTTGGTGAAAGTCGCATTCACCGCTTTATAAACAGACCCCGTCATCTTCCATGGCTTCAGTTACATCGACCGGTATTTGTCTTTAGCTGTATTATTAGATGCAGAAGTACCTGTACTGAAGGTGATCAGCGCCCAGCAGCAGGGTGAAGCTTTGGGAGCGGTCACTGTTGTTGGGCCAGTTTGGACAGGGCCTCATCGGTGGAAAGAGACCATTCATTGTGTAGCGCTCACCCCCTTAAGGGCCCACTGCTTAGGTCCCGAGGATCTTTCCCAGTGAAAGCGCCAGCAGCCAGGCACTCACGGTCACTCTTCTGGCTCAGTAACCAGTCCAGGGCTATCTTTTCTGATGCTTTATTGCAGAACTTGAACTTGGATGTGTGCAAACTAACTGTGGACAACCTTAACAACCTAGCAACCTTAGGAAGTAACTTGAGGACATTAATCTTCCTCTTAACCCCTCGCCCTCCTGAGGATTTCCCCCCCTTCCTGACCAGGCCATTTTTTGCTATGCAGCGCTGCATTACTGTAACTGACAATTGGAGGTGGAGGAGGTTAGGCTCATCGATGGAGGTGGGGAGGGAAGGCACATTACTGGAGGTGGGGAGTGAAGGCTCATCGATGGAGGTGGGGAGAGAAAGCTCATCGATGGAGGTGGGGAGAGAAAGCTCATCGATGGAGGTGGGAGGGAAGGCTCATCAATGGAGGTGGGGAGGGAAGGCTCATTGATGTAGAGGGGAGGCTTATTGATGGAGGTGGGGAGAGAAGGCTCAGTGATGGAGGTGGGGGGGAGGAAGGCTCACTACTAGAGGGAGGGAAGGCTCATTGATGGAAGGGGAGGGGTCGTTAACCACTTGCCCTCCAGAGGATTTACCCCCCCCCCCTTTCCTGACCAGGCCATTTTTTGCGTTACGGCGCTGCGTTACTTTAACTGACAATTGCGTGGTCATGCAGCGCTGCACCCAAATGAAATTTACGTCCTTGTTTTCCCACTAATTGAGCTTTCTTTCGGCGAGTTTTTTAATTTTTTGCGCTATAAGCAAAAAAAAGACCAACAATTTTGAGAAAAAAAAAACAATATTTTTGACTTTTTGCCATTAAACATGTCTAGTAAAAAATCAAATGTCATCATAAATTTAGGACAAAATGTCTCCCGCTCCATGTCTTTGCTGAAACAAAATCCGGATACGTGTAAATTAAATGGTTTACGTGAAAGTTATAGCGTTTACAAATGGCGGTATAGATACTGGGATTTTTTTTCCCCCCTACTAGTAATGGTGGCGATCAGCGAATTTTAGCGGGACTGCGGCGGAATTCTGACACTGGGGGAGAACTAACTTGGTGTCACTGACATTCCCAGTGACACCAATACAGTGATCAGTGCTAAAGAACAGCTGACACTGTACTGATGACACTGGGCAGGAAGGGATTAATATGAGGGGCGATCAAAAGGTTAACTGTGTGTAGGGAGTGTTTTACTAGGGGGGGAGGGGTGCTTCACTGTAAGCACACTGATCAGGATGGCTGTGCTGTGCAGTGTGCCCGAGCTGATAGAGGGAGACTGTAAACAAAACAGTCTTCCTCCCCGTCAGTGACTGTCGGTAATCACCTACCAGGATTGACATCCGTGGCTGCGAATGGCGGTGCGGGTAGGGCGCACGCGCGGCACGCACACGCCCCCTGCCCAGAAATGCATATATACGTCATTTTGCGTACCCGTGCTACCTTGTAGCAGTATATATACTATACTGAGGCGGGGAAGCGGTTCAAGATTCTGAGCACAGCCAGTGCAGCAGCAAATGGAGGGGCGACGGGGGGGGCAGCATGTAGATTAACCAATCCCCTCTCATTCTCCTGCAGCCACTGAATGCCAGTGGGAGGGAGAGAGGAGGAGAAGCGGGCATTCAGCAGCTGCAGGAGGAAGATGGAGGGGTTTGGTTTTTCTACATGCAGCCGCCTGTTCTATCCATGTGTACACGGGGGGTCGCACGGGCTCCCTGGAGCATGGGGCCGGGTCACAATTGTGACCCCTGTAATTACGCCCCTGATGTCCCCTTTCAGTAACGCTGACTCCAGTACAAGAGGGATAGCAGCACACAGCCTCTCACTACTGTCCTTGGATAATTGGATGCCTCCTTCCAATGTCACCCAGACACCTCTCTCTTCAGACCAGATCCCCCCAAAGAAATCCCTCCGTCTGTTCCAGCAAACTTCAGCAGAATAGGCCCCTCCCAGCTAGCATAGCTGGGACCTCAATGAGAAGCAGGCATGCCCAAAAGGGCAGCGGCCCTCCTGGCTGGGATCTCTTCTTCTAGGCTAGGACAAGATCCCCCTCTGTTCCAAGTCCCCCTGGCTATTTATGCTCCCTCCCAGCCACCATCTGGGCACCTCTTCCCCAAGGATTGGTGATGGCTGCATACATAACCAGCTGCTGCTTTAACTATCCCAGAACCTTTCCAGACAGACAGATGGGGGAAGCACCCCCCGGAGAAACACAGAACAGACCAAAATAATCACACGAAGCTCAACTGATTACCGTGAGCCCAGATCTAAGTTTCCCGAACCGAGCCCCCGCCTGGGAGGGAGCTTCACCTTTATCGCATCATCTGCTGTCCGCCCACAAAAGGAAGAAACTGATTGGTCAGTACTGATAACGCCATAGGACGGGCCTGGGTGAACACGCAGCCAATCACCAAACATCAGCGCTGTGACGTCACCGGTGGCATACAAGCTCATCTGGCACCCGATCATTTTATGGACACGCATGCGCAGACCCCGATTATCTGGCTGACCTGCGGCGTGTCTGCGCGTGCGCGAACAGTGATGGGATTTCGTCTTGAAGCCACGCCTCCTGGGAGGAGCAATGTAGACATCCTGGTGAGGCAGCAGGTGGCTGATCCCCATGTCGCCCTCACCTAGGTGAGAAACCAGGAAGTAGCCGCGTCACAATGACTTCCCATAGGAAAAACGTTTTGTTACCGTCCCAGGTATATATATACACGCAATAAAAATGATTCCCGCTGTTGTGTTCGGCCCAATCGTGCGCAGTACATGCAGGCGTGGAACGGATTTCTATAGGTTCAAAGCAGAAGACAAACACCTCCTGAAAAGCAATCCTCAGAGGACTGCTCTTCAGAAGGCAATGTTACTGTAAATGGGTGTCTGCAGGGAGAAAGCAGATTTGGGGGAAGTTCATTTTCTGGGTGATGGTCACTTTAAGAAGTGATGACATCCGCTATTGGTCCTGGGAGTCACATGGCTCAGGCAGCAAGTGACCCATTTATCTGCATTTCAGGGGAGCTGGAGCTGTAATCTACGCATGTCTGGTGACACACGTGGACAATGTGGCCCGCCCCCAGCCAGGATCTGCCCCCTAAGTCCCTCCTAACCAGAGTACAGCGCAGGGGGCGGGGCTGCGCTCCAGGCAGCTGGGAGGGCGTGGCCAGTAATCACCTCGCGGAGCCTTGTGGAAGGGGCGTGGTTGAGGAAAGGCGCGCATTTGTGAGCGGATAGTGGGCCCGCCATTTCCTGAGGTAATGTCTGTGTGATGTGCTCCGCCCCTCCACGGGTGTGCACCCGACCACACATACACCCCCCATGTACGGGTGTCTGCCGTTGTGGTGGGTGAGAGGCAGTGTGAGGTGGAGGAGTTTCCGTGTACAACCAGCGGGACCACAATAATGGCTCCATTCTGTGACCATTGTATCATTGTGTGTGAGAGGAAACATGGTGACCACGCTGAGTGGCAGCAAATGGGGAGGAGGAGGCCGAGTGTTCTATAAACAGGAAGTCTGTAGGCCTCACGACTTACCTCAGACATGGCATGCTGAAACCTCCCCCTCACAATGCCTCCCTACCTGACAAGGGCGCCCCCTCTGACCTTCCCTGATAATGGTGCCCCCCTCTGACCTCCCCCTGACAAGAGCGCCCCCCTCTGACCTCCTGACAAGGGTGCCCCCTCTGACCTCCCCCTGACAAGGGCGTCCCCTCTGACCTCCCCCTGACAAGGGCGCCCCCTCTGACCTCCCCCTGACAAGGGTGCCCCCTCTGACCTCCCCCTGACAAGGGTGCCCCCTCTGACCTCCCCCTGACAAGGGCGTCCCCTCTGACCTCCCCCTGACAAGGGCGCCCCCTCTTATCTCCCCCTAACAAGAGCGCCCCCCTCTGACCTCCCCTGACAAGGGCGTCCCCTCTGACCTCCCCCTGACAAGGGTGCCCCCTCTGACCTCCTCCTGACAAGGGCGTCCCCTCTGACCTCCCCCTGACAAGGGCGCCCCCCTCTGACCTCCCCTGACAAGGGCGCCCCCTCTGACCTCCCCCTGACAAGGGCGCCCCCTCTTACCTCCCCCTAACAAGAGCGCCCCCATCTGACCTCCCCCTGACAAGAGCGCCCCCCTCTGACCTCCCCCTGACAAGAGCGCCCCCCTCTGACCTCCCCCTGACAAGAGCGCCCCCCTCTGACCTCCCCTGACAAGGGCGCCCCCCTCTGACCTCCCCTGACAAGGGCACCCCCCTCTGACCTCCCCTGACAAGGGCGCCCCCCTCTGACCTCCCCCTGACAAGGGCGCCCCCTCTGACCTCCTGACAAGGGCGCCCCCCTCTAACCTCCCCTGACAAGGGCGCCCCTCTCTAACCTCCCCTGACAAGGGCGCCCCCTCTGACCTCCCCTTAACAAGAGCGCCCCCCTCTGACCTCCCCCTGACAAGGGCGCCCACTCTGACCTCCCCCTGACAAGGGCGCCCCCTCTGACCTCCCCCTAACAAGAGCGCCCCCCTCTGACCTCCCCCTGACAAGGCGGGCACCCCCTCTGACCTCCCCTGACAAGGGCGCCCCCCTCTAACCTCCTGACAAGGGCACCCCCCTCTGGCCTCCCCTGACAAGGGCGCCCCCTCTGACCTCCCCCTAACAAGAGCGCCCCCCTCTGACCTCCCCCTGACAAGGGCGCCCCCCTCTGACCTCCCCTGACAAGGGCGCCCCCCTCTGACCTGACAAGGGCACCCCCCTCTGACCTCCCCTGACAAGGGCGCCCCCCTCTGACCTCCCCCTGACAAGAGCGCCCCCTCTGACCTCCTGACAAGGGCGCCCCCCTATAACCTCCCCTGACAAGGGCGCCCCCCTCTAACCTCCCCTGACAAGGGCGCCCCCTCTGACCTCCCCCTGACAAGGGCACCCCCCTCTGACCTCCCCCTAACAAGAGCGCCCCCCTCTGACCTCCCCCTGACAAGGGCGCCCACTCTGACCTCCCCCTGACAAGGGCACTCCCTCTGACCTCCCCCTAACAAGAGCGCCCCCCTCTGACCTCCCCCTGACAAGGGCGGGCACCCCCTCTGACCTCCCCTGACAAGGGCGCCCCCCTCTAACCTCCCCCTGACAAGGGCGCCCCCCTCTGACCTGACAAGGGCACCCCCCTCTGGCCTCCCCTGACAAGGGCGCCCCCTCTGACCTCCCCTGGCAAGGGCACCCCCTCTGACCTCCCCCTGACAACGGCGCCCCCTTTGACCTCCCCCTGACAAGGGCACCCCCTCTGACCTCCCCCTGACAAGGGCGCCCCCTCTGACCTCCCATGACAAGGGCACCCCCTCTGACCTCCCCTGACAAGGGCGCCCCCTCTGACCTCCCCTGACAAGGGCGCCCCCTCTAACCTCCCCTGACAAGGGCGCCCCCTCTAACCTCCCCTGGCAAGGGCGCCCCCTCTGACCTCCCCTGGCAAGGGCGCCCCCTCTGACCTCCCCTGACAAGGGCGCCCCCTCTGACCTCCCCTGACAAGGGCACCCCCCTCTAACCTCCCCTCTGACCTCCTGACAAGGGCGCCCCCCTCTAACCTCCCCTGACAAGGGCGCCCCCCTCTGACCTCCCCTGGCAAGGGTGCCCCCTCTGACCTCCCCTGGCAAGGGTGCCCCCTCTGACCTCCCCTGGCAAGGGCGCCCCCTCTGACCTCCCCTGACAAGGGCGCCCCCTCTGACCCTGACAATGGAGCCCCCCTCTGACCTCCTGACAAGGGCGCCCCCCTTTAACCTCCCCTGACAAGGGCACCCCCCTCTGATCTCCTGACAAGGGTTCCCCCCTCTAACCTCCCCTGAGAAGGGCGCCCCACCCTGACCTCCTGACAATGGTGCCCCCCCCCCAACCTCCCCTGATAAGGGCGCTCCCCTCTGACCTCCTGACAAGGGCGCTCCCCTCTGACCTCCTGACAAGGGCGCCCCCTCTGACTTTCCTCTGACAAGGGCTTCCCCTCTAACCTCCACGGCAATGGCGCCCCCTTCTGGCTCTCCCCCTGACGATGGCGCCCCCTTCCGACCTCCCCCTGACAATGGTGCTCTCCTCTGACCATGGCACCCCCCTCTGACCCTTCCCCTGACAATGGCGTCCCCCTCTGACCTCCTGAAAAGGGCGCCCCCCTCTGACCTCCCCCTGACAATGGCGCCTCCCCCTAGCAATGGCGCCCCCTCTGACCTCCCCCTGTACAAAGATAGATGTCCCCCCATGTTGTAAATGGGACTTTAGAGGCAGAAAAACCGTATATTATAAGTACAATACTCTTTATTCCAATATCATGTCATAAAAATGTTTCTCTTTTAGTAAAAGTCCATCCGTTACAAAATGTCCGTACAAAGTTGTAATACAGAACAGAATTTTTACATGTTTACAGAGATCCAAAGATCAATCAATACCCAACGCGTTTCTGTGGCTCCTTCTTCAGGGGGGGGCTTTGTAAACAGTGCAGTATAATCTGACATGGCATTCATCATTAGGACCCTCAGGCATGTGCACCGCATATTCAACATTTGCTGGTTGTGATCATATAACACCTGTAACTAGAACATACGTGTTAAGTTATACAAGTCATATGATCACAACCTACAAATGTTGAATATGCATTGCACATGCCTGTGTGTATTTGTGCCCCCCCCCATCAACGGAGCAAATGGGGAAGCACCGCAGATGGCCCACGACTGTGCAGTGCATGCAGTGGCAGCACATGATTGATACATACATGTATATATCCTGCAAGATTGAAGTAGGTGTAGACAGCTGATCCAAAATATTGGGGGGCAGCAGAGTTTGGCAAAAAAAAATGGGGTTTAAACAGGCGTCGAGCAGGTGTCACATGACCACCTGTCACAGAACTTGCATCACTTTTCAGGGGGGGGGGGGGGGTTCAGGCCACATTTATACCTTGCCTTAGGCTGGCTTCATTCACACGTGTAAGATGTCAGGGTACATCCGTGTCCATTCAGGTTGGTTGCACGTGTGTGTGCAGGTCTGCTTTTGTGTACCTGACTGGATGAGGGCAGAAACATGCCGGATGTTGCACCCAGCCACCTATAGGGATCACATAGGTCCAATTTCCTCACACCGGGCACGGATGTCACATGTTCTGTTCTCATCTGACTGAGCAAAGGATCATTCTGGATCCCCTGCTGAGGAGGAAGAGCGGCGCCTGCGTGGCTGTACATTGTAAGTGGAGGAGGAGAGTACCTGCACCCATGGCAGAGAACAGTGTAGTGTTTATGGTTTCTGACACCCTCGGTGACATTTACTTCTGTAATTAAAGCGGAACTCCAGCCTGATATTAACTGCTTCCCAACCGCCCTATAGCAGAAGTACTGCTACGGGACGGCAGGGCTGCGCAAAATACGTGATTTTGTATTTCTGGGTAGGGCGGCGCGCCATTGGCGGCTACAGCTGTCGATCACAGGGTCCAGGACAGAGATTCCCCGCCGGCACCTGGCGATTGCCAAGGAACACTGACAGAGGAGAGGTCTGTATGTAAACAATAAAGATCTCTCCACTGTCAGCACCAGCACGTGCTTTGTATGGCTGTGCATAGCAGACCAATAAAAAGCAGCATGCTTACATAGTAAAACACAGACAACACAGTAAAACACTCCCTGCACACACTTAACCCTTTGATCGCCAAGATGTTAACCCCTTCCTGCCCAGTGCCTTTAGTACAGTGTCAGGGCTTTTCATTAGCACTGATCACTGTATTGGTGTCACTGGGGATGTCAGTGACAGCAAGTCACTCATTAGTCTGCTACTTCTTACAATGTCCAGTTACAGAATTGTGGAGAGACAGGTGTAAGGCCTCATGCACACAGGGCATTTTTGCAGCCACTTTTAGGGGCGCCGGGTGTTTTTTTTTCTTTTACTGCTTCCAAACGGCCCTCCCGTGTTATCCTACGTGTCCACACACACATAGACGTTTAGAAGCTTTTAGTAGCAGTAGTAGTGTGTAACAGCCAAAAAAAGGGGGAACCCCACAAAATACAAACCAGACCCTTATCCGAGCATGCAGCCTGGCAAGTCAGGAAAGGGGGGGGGGGGACAAGCGTGTGCCCCCCCCCTCCTGAACCATGCTAGACCACATGCCATCAACATGGGGAGCTGCTTTTGGACAGGAGGGCCCCCCCCCCCAAAGCACATTGTCCCTATGTTGATGAGGTCAATGGCCTTTTTCCCACCATATGCGCTATATGTGTCTATGGATGCACACAGCCCAGCTTTGGATAAAGTCCACAGGAGTGCTTCCATAGCAAGCCATTTGCTATGGGGTCACTTACCCCCGGTTCACATCTATGCGGGTGGTGATGATGCAGATCCGCACGTAAATCCTTGCAGCTCCACCACCCGCACAGAGAATTGCGGACCCGCGGGCACGCCGTCCGCACTGGGAAATACAACCGTACTGGCAACCGAGGTTCCCGTGTGGGCTGCGTTTTCCAAAGTAGTGCAGGGACTTCTTTCCCTGCATGTCATAGGAACATTCAAATGAATGGGCTCTCGTGCCCGTGCAACGCGGCCGCATAGGTGTGAACCTAGGGTTAGAGAAGATGCAGAGGTAAAATCTGGGGGACCCCAGAAGAGGACGTTTGGGGCCCTTCTGTGTAGTACCGTTGCACAGAGCAGGTAAGTATGACATATTTGGAATTTTATTAAATTAAAAAAAACAAAGCTTTACAATAATTTTAACTCCTTGCAAATATACGGCCTCTTGGCAGCTGGAACATGATGCCCTGTGCGCTCCCGGAACAGTTACCGATGCCTCACCTAAAGCTCTCGATTGCTATTTGCAATTGGGAGCTTTCCGATCATGTGACCGCTGTGACCCTAAACCTCGCCCCACCTCCCAGCATCAAAAACCCCTTAAAGGGCCGGGAGGCGCCGGCTCCAAGGGTTAAGGTATGTTTCTACATCTAGAACAGTGGTTCTCAACCTGTGGGTCGCAACCCCTTTGGGGTTCGAACAACCCTTTCACAGGGGTCGCCTAAGACCATCGGAAAACACATATTTCCGATGTGTAAAAAGCAGCTACTCTGTTAAAAGCAGCTACTGTGTTGAAAGCAGCAGTATTGGAGGTAAAACGGCACTTCGTGAATTATAATTACTGGATAAATAATTTTATGGTTGGGGGTCACCACATGAGGAACTGTATTAAAGGGTCACGACATTAGGAAGGTTGAGTACCACTGCTCTAGAAGAAGCTGTTGTCCTACCTTCTATCTCTCCTAGTGAGATACAGTTTGAATTGCAGCTATCACATTGTATATTTAAAGTTGCACGTGTGAGTAATTTTTCCCTCAATATTTTCACCCACAGAAAGAAAAGCGGTGCTGAAAAGATTACCAGGATGGCAGGTTGGACTTCAGCCTTTGTGTCTATCCGGTGTTGCCCAGAATTGAAGATGAGGAGCTGCTGGTGTTGAACTGGACAGGTATGAGTTGTAGAATTCTGTACTGCACAGGTGAGCTTCTACTTTCATCATTATACTCCGTGTCATAGCAGGCATGATAACCATTCAAAAATGACTGAAAACTCAACACAAAGGATGTTTTGGGTGGATTATTACTGTTATAAATAAATGCCCATACAGGAGTTATATGTGTAATTAAAGTGAAGTTCCAGCTGTTTCTGTGTTTATGAAACGTCAGCAGCTCCAAAAACTGTATCTGCTGACCTTTAATAAACACACACTTACCTGTCCCGGAGTCCAGCGATGTGCTCACCTGCAGCGTCCCTTCTCTGCTCCATGGCGCCGGCATCTCTACTGTGGGCATCAGGCTGTGACAGCTTGCGGCTTCACAGCCAGGTGCCCACTGCGCATGCGCGAGTTCCGCTGCGCTTTCTAATTGGTCCGGCAGTCTTCTGGGACCTGTGAAAGTTCCCAGGAGACTGCGGGAAGGAGGAGGGGGCCGAACCTCCGTCTCACTTCGCCTCAGAGAACTGAGCCGGAAGTGGGAGCTGGCACTTGTCAAAATCTGGTATCTGCTCCCCCCCAAAAAGTGCCAAATATGGCAGTGGAGGGACGGAGGAGCTTTAAAGAGGAAATAATTATTTACATGTCTCCCACTGCTCTTCTCTGTGTGCAGATTACATCCTATTCTATAAACATTGATGCTCTCCGATGTCACATTGATTGTCTCTGATATCACACTGTTGCTCTTTGATATCACACTGTTGCTCTTTGATATCACTTTGATCATCTCTGATGTCACACTGTTGTTTCCTGATGTTACATTGATCATCTCTGATGTCACACGGTTGCTTCCTGATGTTACATTGATCATCTCTGATGTCACACTGTTGTTTCCTGATGTTACATTGGTCATCTCTGATGTCACACTGTTGTTTCCTGATCTTACATTGGTCATCTCTGATGTCACACGGTTGCTTCCTGATGTTACATTGATCATCTCTGATGTCACACTGTTGTTTCCTGATGTTACATTGGTCATCTCTGATGTCACACTGTTGTTTCCTGATGTTACATTGATCATCTCTGATGTCACACTGTTGTTTCCTGATGTTACATTGATCATCTCTGATGTCACACTGTTGTTTCCTGATGTTACATTGGTCATCTCTGATGTCACACTGTTGTTTCCTGATGTTACATTGATCATCTCTGATGTCACACTGTTGTTTCCTGATGTTACATTGACCATCTCTGATGTCACACTGTTGCTTCCTGATGTTACATTGATCATCTCTGATGTCACACTGTTGCTTCCTGATGTTACATTGATCATCTCTGATGTCACACTGTTGCTTCCTGATGTTACATTGATCATCTCTGATGTCACACTGTTGCTTCCTGATGTTACATTGATCATCTCTGATGTCACACTGTTGCTTCTTGATGTTACATTGATCATCTCTGATGTCACACTGTTGCTTCCTGATGTTACATTGCTCATCTCTGATGTTACACTGTTGTTTCCTGATGTTACATTGATCATCTCTGATGTCACACTGTTGCTTCTTGATGTTACATTGATCATCTCTGATGTCACACTGTTGCTTCCTGATGTTACATTGATCATCTCTGATGTCACACTGTTGTTTCCTGATGTTACATTGATCATCTCTGATGTCACACTTTTGCTTTCTGATGTTACATTGCTCATCTCTGATGTTACACTGTTGTTTCCTGATGTTACATTGATCATCTCTGATGTCACACTGTTGCTTCCTGATGTTACATTGATCATCTCTGATGTCACACTGTTGCTTCCTGATGTTACATTGCTCATCTCTGATGTTTCACTGTTGTTTCCTGATGCTACATTGATCATCTCTGATGTCACACTGTTGCTTTCTGATGTTACATTGCTCATCTCTGATGTTACACTGTTGCTTCCTGATGTTACATTGATCATCTCTGATGTCACACTGTTGCTTTCTGATGTTACATTGCTCATCTCTGATGTTACATTGCTGCTCCTTCATGTTGCAATTCTTATTTCTGTATAAGACAGGTCAGACAGAGATTTTTGTTCTTTATTGTCATGCAGAGTGATGAAAGGGAACTGATTCCAATAAGTGCTGGTAAATCCTAAAATCCGGCCAAAGGTACTCCATGTTGACCCTGACATGCTAAATGTGATGAATTGTATTTAAACATTCTTTTCCAAGTTTGTCTTGTAGGTTGAGTTGCATGCGGTGAATGGAGCCATTGATGGACTGAAGAAGTATGCAGCCTCTGCAAGTAGCAGTCACTGAAGCTTTTCCTCTTCATGATCTGGAGGTACTTACTGCTACTGAAATGATAGGGTGCATCATAAGGAGTATCTATCTATATTACCATTAGCAGTAGTTTACTATACTTTGCAAACAATTAGGATGTATGTAGGAAATGGTGCATAGATACCAGTGCTAGCGAATTTCCTTGAAGATGAACTCCAAACACAAGCTCAATACAGTGCTGTAAGTAGTTTAAAGTGGGCATGAACATGCATTTCTGTGTGCCGGTAAATAAAAAGAAGCTATCCTGCATTCCAGTGTTGATCTGGTTGCAGCAAATTTAAGGGCTAGTTCACACTGGATGCAGTCCAGCATCAAAAATGCGTGCAGTGTTTTCAATGTATTCCAGTGGCCCTAGTTCACAGCAGTGCAGTCAGTTTCTGGTGCAGAAAAAAAAGTAGAACATGCTGCATTTTTTCTGCACAGAACCATGATGTAACACAGCAAACTGCATCGGAAGTGCGTGTGGTGTGAACGGTAAAGCAAAAACGTATCCGGAATGCACCCGGAGTGCGTTTTTGTGGTGTGAACCGGGCCTTACTGGCACTTGTTTGCTATGAGGTCACCTAGAACAGTATAGGCATTTTACACCTACCTGAATGTAGTTTAATGTGACAGGATATATTCAGGAACTGTTTCTTCTAATGCCATCTTTACTTTTCCAGTGTACAATGAACACCCTTGGTACCAGCACTACGTTTGGTCTGTTATGGTGTGAATATCTTCTCCAGGACCTACTCTACATTCCGTGACCCCTTAACAGTCTTCATGGACAGGCAGGTAGGCGGTTTTCACGGTTATTACTTCACGAACGCTGTGATGCACACTGTCATTGTACACTCTCAATAAGTACTCACATTTGTAGCACACTTTATCAGATTGTGTTTAGATATGACTGCTTTATTGTTCCTAACCTGGTGTATGAATGTGCATGCTCGGCCTTGTATGTGCGTTCATACAACACACACATGCATGCCGAAAATATGGAGGATAGCAGATATCTGTCAGTAAACCAAGCTGTCACTTCTTTTATGACTAACCCACCAGGGTATGTCTGCACAAGTACCCGTAGACATCTGATTACCTAGGTTGGGCAGCAAGCATATCATGGCTATGGGCACCTTAATCCTCGGTCTGATTAGTCATGTACTTGGTTATGTCAGGTAAGGGGCAATACAGATACAGAGATAGCAAACTAAGGCTGGCCATAGACGGGCCGTTTATTAATTGTTGGACGATAAATGAAAAATCGGTCGTTGCCGATGCGCCACCAATGTCTACTAAAAACAGCCGTTTTTTGTGGATTTTCCAGCATGACCGATAAAAAGAAACGAGAAGATCCACTAAAAACAGCCGACGGCATTGCCCCACTAACGGCGTAAATATCGGCCGATTTTTCGTGCGGAGGAAAATTCGGCCGATAAACGACCCGTCTATGGCCTGCATTATTAGAGGAGAAAACATCAATGCAACGCACAGCAACCAGTCCATGGTGGACTTCTTTGTCCTGGATTGTGTTATGGACTTGGAATAGAAGCGCTGGTTGCTGTGGGCTGCAAGGACTGTTTTCCCAGACTTGGTTCAAGCCAGGATACTTAATTGTCATTGAACCCAGGGATGTTGGCTTAGGACGGTTCATTGGAAATAAACAGGCAAGCATTTGTTTTGCTGGGTACTGTTTGAATATTACCTTTCCACACAACTGTGTCCTGAGTGCATTAATAGCATTGTTCCTCCGCTGCTGTATATTCTATTGTTATGTGTTTGATCTTCAGCTTTTTTTTTTTTTCGTGCCATTGTTACATTCATGAATTATACTTCTGTTTGTACATCAGCAGCAAATGTTGTCCATTGCACAGAAAAGAGAGCTGGGAGGGTAAAATTTAATAAAAATAGCTCGAAAGAGCAGGGCCCTCGATCCCCTCATGTTTTGCATTGTATTGTTATTGTTCTGTCACATGTTCTGTCCCCCTTTGTAATGTACAGCGCTGAGCGAACTATTGGCGCTTTATAAATACTGTATAATAATAATAATAAAAATCAACCGTAGCCAATAATGTTGGTGCTGGAAGTATCTCTCATCAATCACTTGGTAGATGGTGACAGTTCTTTGTGTGATTCACCAGAAAAAAACAAACTGAATGTCACTGTTTTTGTCTTTGATTTACAACCAAAATAGGCTTTGCCACTCTATAATATTCATGACAAAAGGTGAATAGCCCTGTGACACAGGCTCCCTGGTGAGCACCTATCAGGGCAGCCTTTCCTGCCATCATTACCCTTAGGGGGCTGTCTTGGGGTCTTCCTGTTATTGAGGACACTAATCCCCAGGTGGGAATTCTGTGCAGAGATAAGGTGGAAGGTGTGAATATTCCCCTGGTGTGGGTATATTAGCATTCCTAACACAAGTGTCCCATAATACAGCATTAGAGGATGGTGTGTGATACGTTTACATCTGCTGATGTCATTATAGTGGGCTGTTGGTGGGAAAAGACATTGTTCTGCAGAACATCCGAACAAGCTACAATGGCTAAGGTGTCAGGTGTAGCAGAGATCATCTCAGGAGACCCTCATCTGCCTTGTGAGTTTGTAGAAATGAGTGTATTTTTTTTTATAAAGCAAAATAAAGACGGGTTTACCTGGTAGTCCTTGATAGGTGACACTGGAAAGTTTGACAAAGTGCCCTGTATAGTGGGTGTTGCCTCTATACAGTGTGCTGTTAGGATTTCTATATACAGAAATGATAGGGGTAGGTAACTCTTATTGTTACATTTTAGACTAAATATAAAAGGAGACATAACTTACTATTAATCGGCTGTGTCCCTTGATCTGCTGGCTCTTGGATTCCTCAAAATCTTCATAATCCGACCCTCACCCCTGTTGCCCTAACCTTACAGTGCGGAGGGGGTTGCTAGAATGGTGGAAGTTGTGACAGGCATTCATCAAGAGTGTCCAACTATGCCTGCCTTTTCCACCCAGCTCCACCATTTCTAGAAGCTGTACTACAGCCTCTAGAAATGAAACAGGAGCTGAGAATGAAGGATGGGTGGATGATAGAAAGGTCTGCCCCCTCCATTCGTAGGTCATGTTTTATTCATGGAAGCTGTAGTATGGCTTCTGTGAATGGAGGAGGTGGGTGGAAAGAGAGGTCCTAGTTGGGTAATCTTGATGAGTGCCTGTCACAGGTCCCTCCATTCTTTTAATCCTGTTACAGGTCCCTCCATTCTTTTAATCCCCGTTATTATAACCAGGGGGTTGGATGTTGAAGGAGCCAGCATAGGGCAGCACAGTGGCTAAATGATTAGCACTTCCACCTGGCAGTACTCGATGGACCACTCAGTCTGTTTGTGCCGTCACTTTTCTATGTCTTTTCTATGAATTAATGGTGAAAACTCTCTAATAGGAGATTTAAAGAACGAAAACTGACAGGGGTGCTAGCCCTTCCATACTATAGCCAAAACAAAAAAAAGGAAACAAATGTAGGCTTTAGATACTGTATACTTAGGTGTAGTTCACTGTATATGTATGGGATTCTGTGGCTTTTAGCCGTACTTGTTTTGATAATCGGAATAACGTGGTTCTGGTTCACACTTGTTGAATTAATATCGATTTCTGTAAATAATCAGCCAATGCACAGCCAGCGCTAGTTGCGACGATCGAGGTCAGAGAACAGTAAACTGTTGAGGCCTTTGCCTGTCCTACAGACCTCTTATCTTTCCCCAATCTTCCCTCGGTGGTCTCACCTGCCAGTGTACACACAGTTCAGCTCCGTTACCCGCACTGCGCTGCCTGCCTTCTTCTGGATGTCACTGGACTCTCTGTTTGGGGAGCAGGTCTGCTCAGGAATCCGGCACCGTGCACCACTTCAGTCTGCATGGCTATAAAGTGCCATTTGTTTTTGGATTCAGTCAAAGGGGCTGATTATGATCACTCCATGCAGTAACACGGAGAACTGGAGAAGCAGTCGGGGTGAGTGCATGAGTAAGGTTATACCTAATTCTAACCGCTGACGATGTGATAAGATTCATAGGGGAATTGAAGTTTGACTTTCTAATGCTTACATTTTTTTTTTTTTAATTCTATTAAGGCAAACAAAGAACAACAATGTCATAGTGTAATTCACAGAGCGTGAGTAATGAACGTAACGCTGGAACAGAAAAAACTGGAAATACGTTTGGTGTCGTGTTATGACAGTTAATCATTTATTTAAAAAAAAAAAACCTTGATTGGAATCCCAATTCCATGAAGCGAAGGACCCAGATTGTTATTACTGGAAATTCACGATTGTCAGATTTTATCTTCTCTGGAATCTTTCCTGTTTGGGTCAGTCTTCTCAAATAGCTTAGCCATAGCAGTTGTTGATTTTACAGGCTTGCTGTACCTCCATGGGTGCACCATCAGACTTCCTAAAAAACCTAAACTTCCAGAAATTAGGACAATGAGCACGGCCCTCCTTTGCTCAGGGTCTGAATCAGGTGGGGGTGGAGGTTGGGTTATTCTTTAGACGCCAGGGGTGCGCCATTAGATTTCCCAAAAACCTAAACTTCCAGAAATGAGGACAATGGCCATGGCCCTTCTTTTCTCAATGTCTGAGTGAGATGGGGGGAGAGTTGGGGTATTCTTTAGACTCCGGGGGTGTGCCATTAGATTTCCAAAAAACCTAAACTTCTAGAAATGACAATGGGCATGGCCCTCCTTTGCTCAGTGTCTGAGTCAGGTGGGGGAGTTGGGGTATCCTTTACACCCCAGGGGTGTGCGTTAGATTTCCCAAAAACCTAAACTTCCAGAAATGAGGACAATGGCCATGGCCCTTCTTTTCTCAGTGTCTGAGTCAGATGGGGGGAGAGTTGGGGCATTCTTTAGACCCCAGGGGTGCGCCAATAGATTTCCTAAAAACCTAAACTTCCAGAAATGAGGACAATGGCCATGGCCCTTCTTTTCTCAGTGTCTGAGTCAGGTGGGGGGGGGTGGAGGTTGGGGTCATTCTTTAGACCCCAGGGGTGTACCATCGGAATACTCCAGAAACCCAAAACTTCAAGAAATGAGGACAGTGGGGAAAAAAGCAAGCTGAGTGTTTGAGCACCTGTCAGGTGTAGGGATGGGAGTGTTCTTTGAGTTGCGAAAATACTGACTTCCAGAAAGTTGTCGTCCGGCGCTTTCTCTTCAACATTATATTTACACTGGAATTTCTTAGTAACTGAAGATGTACGAGTGACAGAATGAAAGGATTTGGGGACAAACTAATCCAATTGTGACTTTTTGTTTGCTCAGTTATCCATAAAATCTGCCCTGGGACCCCGAAACGCGTTGGTTAGTTTTGCAGATAATTGAGTAAATAAAAAGTTAAAATTTGAATAGCTGGTTTACAGTAGTTCGCTCCTACACCTTCACTGACCTCGAGTCACCAAGACCCTTCACATTCATTCCTCATCCACAGGGCGTTAAAAAATGCTAGTAGCGTTACCTGTATAAAGTCACGTTAAAAACACGAGTTTTTCTGCTTTTTTTTGCATATTTGCATTAACTTATAGACCGCGTTTGCGGTTTTAGTGTTTTTTTACACAAAAAAACCCAGTTTGGCTCAAAAAAACTCTGGTTTGCTGTATTTTACCGCGTTTACCAGCATTAGAGCATTTTAACAGCGAAAAAAGTCCTCTAGAAACCCACTAGTTCTATTTCATCCTGCTACTATCTCCCTATTGTAACAAGTTACATATCCATCAGGGATAGTGAGAACCCCTCATCACAGCAGGTGTACAGACCCGGGAACTCAGCACACGGATGGTGGGAACCCCTCATAATGGACACAGCGGGTATACAGACCCGGGAACTCAGCACAGGGATGGTGGGGACCCCTCATAATGGACACAGCGGGTGTACAGACCCGGGAACTCAGCACAGGGATGGTGGGGACCCCTCATAATGGACACAGCGGGTGTACAGACCCGGGAACTCAGCACAGGGATGGGAAGAACCCCTCATAATGGGCACAGCGGGTGTACAGACCCGGGAACTCAGCACAGGGATGGTGGGGACCCCTCATAATGGACACAGCGGGTGTACAGACCCGGGAACTCAGCACAGGGATGGTGGGGACCCCTCATAATGGACACAGCGGGTATACAGACCTGGGAACTCAGCACAGGGATGGGGGGAACCCCTCATAATGGGCACAGCGGGTGTACAGACCCGGGAACTCAGAGTCTTGGGTGCAGGTGGAGTCGCAGGTACATTTCCCGCGGTCTCTAATGCTGCTGCACATCATCAGGTGGGCTTCACAGCGACCGTAGAACAATATTGCCCACAACAATATATACAGTGACGTTTGATGCCACAGAATTCAGTGTGGATCTGCTTGTTCATCTGTAGAGGAGGTTACTGTACAGTGCAGCACACAAATGGCAATACTTAGCATCATTATATGGTGCAGCGGGAGGCCATACTTCCACCCGCTAACCTGAGTGATTGCATGTAACCATGATCCTCCCGCTGCCAAGTCATTGCATGACCATCCATCTGGATCCACTTGGCATGGAAATGAAAGGAACGGAGACGTGTTGCTGGTGATAGGGCTACGGGGATGTGGGCATCGACCTTGAACTGAGCTGACAGAGCTTAGTTTGAAACACATGTATTTGTGAGTTTTGACTTTCTAATGTGAGCCGAATCCTTCCATCCCGATCACCTGGTAATACGGCGCAGATTAGAAAGGAGCCGTGTCCCTGTCATCCTTATATGATAAGGCACTTCACCCCTCTTCTCTCTGTTCCCCATCACCAGTATCCTCTTTCATGTGCTCTCCCATCCATTAGGTAACATTCCAGCTGTTTGTCCCTGAATAATGTCCACTGAGAGGGGGGCAGGGGGGTTCCAGGGGGTCCATTTTCTTATGAATAAGTAGGATAAAAGTTATGCTCTGCATACATTTTGAGATTGCAGTACAAATAAATGGAAATTTGGCCAATTTTACGTGCAATAAGTAGCGGTGGCTATGCGTAATAATTTGATGTGATCAGCCAGGTTAGCTGAAAGTCAGCAGCTGCAGCTTGCTGTTGTATTTTGACAGCCGGCATCCGCAGCTTGCTGTTGTATTTTGACAGCCGACATCCGCAGCTTGCTGTTGTATTTTGACAGCCGACATCCGCAGCTTGCTGTTGTATTTTGACAGCCGACATCCGCAGCTTGCTGTTGTATTTTGACAGCTGGCAGCCACAGCTGACTATTGTACTTTGACAGCCGGCATCAGTGCCTATCAGTTCTGTCCATCAGTGCCCATCAGTTTTGCCTACCAGTGCCCATCAGCGTTGCCTATCAGTGCCGCCTCATCAACACACATCAGTGAAGGAGAAAAATTACCTGTTTGTAAACTTTTATAATAGAAACAAAGAAAAACTTTTTTTTGTAATTTTTTGCTTTTTTTTTGTTTATAGTGCAAAAAATAAAACCCCCAACGGCGATTACATACCATCAAAAGAAAGCTTTATTTATGTGAAAATTTTTAAAAAAATTTCATGTATGTACAGTGTTGCATGACCGCGCAATTTTCATTCAAAGTGTGACAGCGCTGAAAGCTGGCCTGGGCAGGAAGGGGGTATAGTTACCCAGTAGGCAAGTGGTTAAAAGAGGCAAAGACAGCAATAAACACTGACAGGGGGTTCTAATCCCTCTCCACTCCATCCAAAGCTAAAAAAAAAAAAAGTTTTGCTTTTAGTTATACTTTAAGAGCCAGTTCACACCACAAAACGCACTCTGGATGCATTCCATATACATTTTTGCTTACAGATCACACCACACTCCGTTCCGATGCAGTTTTCATACAGTTATTATTATTATACAGGATTTATGGCGCCAACAGTTTGCTCAGCGCTTTACAATATAACGGGAGACAATACAGCAACAATACAGTTCAATACAAGAGGGATAGGAGGGCCCTGATCCTGGGAGCTTACAATCTAAGAGATTGCCATGTTCCAGTACAGTTCTGTGCAGAAACAATGCAGCATGTTCTACTTATTTTTCTGCACCTGGAACTGACTGCACTGGTGTGAATCAAGGGCGGACTGACCCTTTGGAAACTCGGGCACTGTCCGAGGACCCGGGGTCAGTAGGGGGCCCCATGAGATGCTCTGGTACATTTTTCATAGGATTTTTTGAGTTTGGGCAAGGACACAGGGGCCCCATGATCCCCTATTGAGGGCCCGGGGTCAGTAGGGGGCCCCATGAGATGCTCCTGGTACCTTTTTCATAGGCTTTTTTGAGTTTGGGCAAGGACACAGGGGCCCCATGATCCCCTATTGAGGGCCCGGGGTCAGTAGGGGGCCCCATGAGATGCTCCTGGTACCTTTTTCATAGGCTTTTTTGAGTTTGGGCAAGGACGCAGGGGCCCTATGATCCCCTATTGCCCGGGGGCCCCATGAGTTGTCCGTCCACCCCTGGTGTGAACTAAGGCCATTGGAATACATGGAAAACACTGTGCATGTATGTTTGATGCAGAAAAAAAACCGCACTGAACATCATGTGTGAATTGGCCCTAATAGTGGGCGGTAAACACAGGTTTATAATCTGGCATCAGTTTGTGATTTTTTTTATTTCTCATTATGATTGTTTTGGACTCACTGGCGTTATGTGGACTGTAGATTGAGCAACTCCTCACATTTCTGCACAGTGTTTATAACCCGTTTTATGAGTAGCTGAATCTCCCCCTTCAGAACGTGTTGCGGAATATTGGCCTTCTTGTAAAAATACACTGATGTCCTGAAAGCCTGAAATGAACTGACAACGTCTTTTACATGTTGGGTCCATCAGATTAGTTCCCCGCTGTGTCCCAATTCCTTGTAGTGAGCCTAAGCCGTGTTAAAGGCCCCAGACCCGGGAGCTGTGCGCCTCCTCTCCCACCGGGAAGGGTGTAAAGGTCGCAGACCTTACACCGAATTTAAGGAGGACAAGGGGGGCTTTTATGAAAGCCACCCAGACCCTCACCGGCCTTTCCAAACAAAAAAAAAAAAAAGACCCTAAAGATACAGCCCACAATATTTTCAGATTCCACCAGGCACCTAGTGCTGAAAAAAAAAAAAAAAAAAGCCAAATTTCCATTTGCTAATGTTTGGTAGACAGCTAGTCTCTGTGTAAGAGGAGCCTTGTGTTGGTTTAGGAATTCCTTAAATATTCCACATGGCAATGTTGTTTTTTCTCTCCATCAAATGCTTTTTTAATGATGCAGAATTAGTGGCTCAGTGTCTACTTATCGGCTTGTGCAGGTCCCTTGCCTCCCACAGGCCAGGAATATAATCGGCCCCCTGTTTCTTCTGCAGCCTGGCAGGGCACAGACTTGACTTATGGGGGTGAGCCCCATCTAAGCGATATCTTGGAAAAATATTTTGCTCTTCGGCTTTACCGGCTAACCCGAGCTATGTCATCGGCTTGGCCCCCGTCATCATTTCCTTGTTTTCCTGCCAAATCATTTTATATAAAATGTAAACTCGCGTAATAGACAGAAGAATGAAGACGCTATGCCTCAGTACGGGGGAAACGGGGACAAATCGTTAATTACTAATAAAGCGGGGGCCTGCATCATCTGTTTACATAGCGACCATATACATACCTCGCGGAAAATCAAAGGCAGACGCCTTTTTTGGTCGCCGTCCATTTCTATACATCAGCACGCGTTTACAGTCTAATAGGGAACACGGCGTACTGAATTATTGCACGCTGTTCTCTGGCATTTTATTGCATGCTGTGCAGTGTTATGGATTGCATTATGTACCTTACAGGAATCTGCAACACATCCCTACAGTGTTGATGTATGGTTTGTTTTCTAAAGCTCAGCTCCACATCAATAAAAAAAAAAAAAATCAATTGCTCAGCAGGTGTTAGAAAAAAAAAATTGCTGCAATACTCACTATTTTCACAGTGCTGACCCCTGCAGACTCTCCACTCCATTGAAACCACTTCCGGTGAGCCCAGGTTGTCATGGGGCTGAGATACCGTGTCAGCCTGTGTGAGTTCTGTTGCACAGATCACTAGTGGAGTGCTTTTGTGTCTCCCACACTGCCATACCGGAAGAGGGGGGACCCATGACATCTGTGACTGACTGGAAGAACCTTGCAACAAGGATATATAAATGGGGACAGAAAGTTAATGATATAATATTATTATTATACAGCATTTATATAGCACCAACAGTTTGCACTGCGCTTTACAACATGGCAGTGACTTTGATGGGCACTGGTAGGTGGCATTGATGGGCACTGACAGGTGGCATTGATGGGCATTGAAAGGTGTCATTAATGGGCACTGGTAGGTGGCATTGATGGGCACTGACTGGTGGCATTGATGGGCACTGAAAGGTGTCATTGATGGGCACTGACAGGTGGCATTGATGGGCACTGACAGGTGGCACTGATGGGCATTGGTAGGTGTCATTGATGGGCACTGACAGGTGGCGTTGATGGGCATTGAAAGGTGTCATTGATGGGCACTGACAGGTGGCATTGATGGGCACTGACAGGTGGCACTGATGGGCATTGGTAGGTGTCATTGATGGGCACTGACAGGTGGCATTGATGGCCATTGAAAGGTGTCATTGATGGGCACTGACAGGTGGCACTGGTAGGTGGCATTGATGGGTACTGACAGGTGGCATTGATGGGCACTGAAAGGTGTCATTGATGGGCACTGGTAGGTGGCATTGATGGGCACTGACAGGTAGCATTGATGGGCATTGAAAGGTGTCATTGATGGGCACTGACAGGTTGCACTGATTGCCACTGGTAAGTGGCATTGATGGGCACTGACAGGTGGCACTGATGGGCGGCATTGATGGGCACTGACAGGTGGCACTGATGGGGCTACACTGATCATCAAGGCACTGATGATCAGTGTACATGTCCCCTCTGAGGAATGCCGATTACCAGCTCACCTCTCCTTACACGTGTGAGGAGAGGACTGCCGATAACTGATATTTCCTTGTTTACATGCGATCAACTGTGATTGGACACAGCTGATCACATGACAGAGCTGACGTCATCGGCTCTTTACTGTGATCAGTGATCCGCTGTGAGACAGGGACACAGCGCACCACCGCTCGCCAGGGCGCGCATGCGCAGTTAGAGTGGGAGGACGTCCTGTGACGTCCTCCCAGAACAAGAGAACCGCCGCCAGTCCGTCATTTCCTTATATGGTGGGCAAAAGGCGGTTAAAAAAATAAAAGCCTTTAGAATGACTTTAAAGAATACATGCCTGCGTTCATGTTGTCTGTTCTATCGGCCTGGAGTTCATCTAAAGCACAAAGCAAGGAACACGGCGTTACAGTGAAGGAGTTGGCTGTTAGGGTGATGGTGAATGGATACATAGGAGTCTTTTATAAAGTGTACTGATCCCTCAAATTGGCCTTCTGTTTCCTGAATTCTGTGCTATCCTCCACCCCCTTCATTAGCAGGTTATTGGGATGGATGCATGTGATGCAGCTCCTCGCTCCAGCCTGCAGATCTGATTGATTCAGAACCGTCAGATTTTATGTCTGTGGCAGTCTGATGTCTCTACCACATTCACCATACCCAGATGGGGACAATTTGAGAAAAAAAAATGATCACATCTGAACTCCAAGAAGATACAAAAGACAGAAAAGAATGCAGCTCAATATTCATTGATACATCATTATAAGTCTTTTTTATTTAATACAAGCAGTGCAAGTATCTGAATTTGACTTGGTATCAGCCTTTTGCAGTCCCTCTACAGCAGGGCTCGTGCTGGGGGAGGAAGAACAGCGCAGGCGGCTAGTTACGTATCCTGCAGTTTTAATGTGCTAATGAGGGTGGAGCTGATAGGAGGAGAGAGCAGAGAGATGAGCTCCTTATGCAGGGCATAGACGGGTTGTTTATCTATTCACGCCGTTAGTGGGGCCCGCCCATTGGCCATTTTTCATGGATCGTCTCGTTTACTGTTATCGGTCATGCGGGAAAATCTACGAAAAACAGCCGTTTTTTCGCGGACGATGGTGGCAGCATCGGCAACGGCACTGACCGATTTTTCATTTATCAGCCGACAATTCGGCCGATAAACGGCCCGTCTATGGCCTGCCTTAGTCTGTTGCTTCTCCTTTCACTGTCCAGTAAGGGGATGGAGGAGGGACATGACCTGACCTTCGGTGGATCACTTTTCAGGGGGCAGTAGAATAGCCTTTTACAGGCATTCAGAAGGCAATCCTGTCACCTCCTGAATGCATTTGTTGTTTTTTGTTTTTATTTGGCTGTTTTTTTTTGCAGTTCAGAGGATAATTTCTGTAATGAAATGCTGCGCTGCACACATGAGCCAAGCGTTTGACCTGCGGTCGCGGCGCGGTCCCGTTGACCTCAGTGAGCGAGTGTGACAGGCAGAGCCGCCTGTCAAACTCAGCAAGTTGATTTCATTTTGCTGCGCCTGCCGAACCAAGCATCTCGGCTGCCTTATCCACTTGTAGGTTGGTGGTCAGGAGGCTCCAAAGATCAACTGCCTATTTTTACTGCCCCCCGGCCTACCACCGAACAGAAAAATCAGGTCTCCTATCCTGCTTTATAGGATGGTGCTGTGTGACAGAGCTGTGTAAATCTCAGGACTGCATAAACAAAAATAGAAGTTTTTTGGCAGGTAAAACATCTCCTTTATATGTTTTTCATTTCTGTATTTGGCCGTTTGCCTGGAGCTCAGCTTCAATAGACCAGTATGCTTTCAGCTGATGAAACCCGGATACACACGGGGAGAGGATACAGATACTGGACAGGTAGGGTGGGCATTGTGTAGCCGCGAAGTCCTACCGTCCTACCACTACACACTTTACCATGACACAGTGCAGCGTCCTCCTCAGTGTAATAATTGATTTGTGTCCCTGTCCATCATCACGGACCTCATAGGGGGTGAGCAGGCTGGCCGGGGCCCTGACAGCGGTTAGAGGTTGCCATTCTGAACACAGATGCCTGTCCAGTCCTGCCAGCAGATAAGACTTCTGAGGTCACTCCGCATCACCGCTTCTCTCTCTGGGCCTGACCTTCTGTGACCAAACAAAATACACCATTGTTCATCCCTGATTAGAAACTGGAGGTGGCTGGCAGGATGTTGCCTCATTTTTACCAGAAGCCCTAGAAAAACATTCCCTGCTTTACAAAGGATGCTTTCCAGTTGCTTCAATAATTAGATAGGTTGGTCCAGTCTGAGGAGAGGCAGGAAAGACAAATGTGTTAATGTTATACTTGTGGTTTCATTAGGAAGCAAATCCGGGCAACAAGTACAGGGGTGTGGAAATGTAAAAAAAAAACTACATGTCCTAGGGACTAAATTGGGGTCCCAATCTACTTGTCCCTCATGACAATCTACTTGTCCTGAAATTTTTTTTTTTTAACCCAAACCATATTTAAATAAGTAATACCATTGCGCTGTATATCTCCTCCTCACCTCCCTGACTGTCTTCAGCACCGCACCCGGGGACTAGCAGGGAGGGGAGAGACCTTGCAGTGTAATGAGCACCGATTGGGTGCTGCTCAGGAAAGGGGAGCGTTGGTCTGTCTTAGCGGTTAGCAGTTGAGGGGCGATAAACCCCTGTGGTTGAGTAGTGTTTTTATCACTCTGCAGTGGCTCCCCTTGTAGCTGCAGTGGCCAGGGGTGTACACATGCTGCAGCAAGAATTACACCCCCTGACGCTAGTACAACCCATTCAAGTGGATAGGGCCACTCTGCAAGTGCCCCACAACTGCATGCATTGCACACGGATCCTGTGAACTATTGTGGGGTTCAAGGGGTTAAATCAGGTCTTGAGCAGGTGATACAATGCTTCCTCATCAATGCCACCTATCTGTGCCACCTCATCAGTGCCACCTATCAGTGCTACTTATCAGTGCCCATCAGTGCTGCCTATCAGTGCCCATCATTGTTGCATATCAGTGCCAGCTCATCAGTGTTGCCTATCAGTGCCGCATATCCGTTCCACCTCATCAGTGCCACCTATCCGTGCCCATCAGTGCCGCCTCTCCGTGCCACCTTATCAGTGCCTCCCATCAGTGCTGCCTATCAGTTCCCATCAGTGCTGCCTCATTTGTTTTAGTTTATAGTGCAAAAAATAAAATATCCAGCGGTGAGTACATACCACCAAAAGAAAACTCTATTTGTGTGAAAAAAATGATAAAAATTTCATATGGGTACAATGTTGTATGACCGCGCAATTGTCATTCGAAGTGTGACCGCGCTGAAAGCTGAAAATTGGCCTGGGCAGGAAGGGGGTATAAGTGCCCGGTAGGTGAGGGGTCAAGGGTCGAACCACTGACAGGAAGGGGAACCACAACCTCAAATTCTGCCATGGCCTTTAAAGCTTTTGTGACAGATCATCCTTGCTAAAAGCAGGTGAGCTTAAAGGAAAAGTTCACCTTTCATAACATATGCAGGGTGTAACACGTAACATGTGATGAGCGGACCGGCCCCCGCTCCCCTGTTTTGACAGCTTGTGGGGAATCTTCTCCTCCCGCTCGCGGGAAACCTTTGCGGCTGTCGGCTTGCTGTCAGAATGTATCTGCTTGCCTGTATGATGTATGGCCAAACAGAAACACTGACTGGTCTGCAGGTTATATCCCGACTTGGTTACTGCAACTCCCTCCTCACTGGCCTACCGCGACACAGGCTATCCCCCCTTCAGTCTATTATGAATGCTGCTGCTAGACTCATACACCTTACCAACCGATCAGTGACTGCTGCCCCTCTCTGCCAATCCCTTCACAGACCTCTGCTCGGTGTCCTCCACCCCTCTCTGCCAATCCCTTCACAGACCTCCGCTCGGTGTCCTCCACCCCTCTCTGCCAATCCCTTCACAGACCTCCGCTCGGTGTCCTCCACCCCTCTCTGCCAATCCCTTCACAGACCTCTGCTCGGTGTCCTCCACCCCTCTCTGCCAATCCCTTCACAGACCTCCGCTCGGTGTCCTCCACCCCTCTCTGCCAATCCCTTCACAGACCTCCGCTCGGTGTCCTCCACCCCTCTCTGCCAATCCCTTCGCAGACCTCCGCTCAGTGTCCTCCACCCCTCTCTGCCAATCTCTTCACAGACCTCTGCTCGGTGTCCTCCACCCCTCTCTGCCAATCCCTTCACAGCCCTTCGCTCAGAGTCCTCCACCCCTCTCTGCCAATCCCTTCACAGACCTCCGCTCAGTGTCCTCCACCCCTCTCTGCCAATCCCTCCACTGGCCTCCACTCAGTGTCCTCCACCCCTCTCTGCCAATCCCTTCACAGACCTCCGCTCAGTGTCCTCCACCCCTCTCTGCTAATCCCTCCACTGGCTTCCACTAGCCCAATGTATAAAATTCAAAATACTAACCACAGCTTACAAAGCCATCCACAACACTGCTACATCACCAACCTCATCTGCAGATATCGCCCACTCCTTTCTTCCCAAGACATCTTACTCTCTAGCTCCCTCATCACCTCCTCCCACACTCACATCCAGGACTTCTCCAGAGCCTCTCCCATCCTCTGGAACTCCCTACCCCAGTATGTCCTATCAGCCCCCACCATGTCCGCCTTTAGGTGATCTTTGAAAACTTTCAGGGACCCCACCTCCACCTAAGAACTGTACTTCAGTCTCCTCCATTAGATCATCTTCTGCAGCTATCACCTTTTGTACTACCTCCCCCTCCCTTTAGATTGTAGCTCCATGAGCCGGGCCCTCCTAACCCTCTTGTACTGAACTGTACTGTTACTGTATTGCCTCCCTTTATATTGCGCTGAGCAAACTGTTGGCGCCATAAATCCTGTATAATAATAAATAGATAGGCTTGTGTGACTTGCCATGCAACTTTGGGGTCCCGAGTCACACCCCATGTTTACCAATAAATACCATTCATATCTGTGCGACTTCAAATTAGTTCCTGCAGTACTTTGGTCCGACTTTCATGCAGGGTCATAGACTTCGATGTAAGCCCTCCAAAGCCACACCAAAATGATATACATGTGACTTGTGTGCGACTTTGCAGAATCATCCTTGGTCAAAGCCAAAGTCGCATTCAACCAAAGTTGCACTTAAAGTCGGAATGAAAATCGCACGATTTTGAAGTTGCAGAAGTGTAAATGGAGCCTTAAGCCGGGGTTCAAACTGATGCGGTGCGGAATTCTCAGCATTTTCTGTGCAAATTCTGCACCGCACCAGAATCGTAACCTGAATCGCTGCGGGTGTGTATGTTAACAACCCCCCGAAAGTGCGCAAAACGCGGTGCGATGTGCAGAATCGGATCGCATAGGTGTGCGATCGATTCTAGTGCAGACCAAAAAAAGGGTCCTGCACCTTTTTGGTGTGATGTGCTTGGCTCTAAGCACATCACACATGCGATTTGTGTGCGGTGCGATTGCAGCTGTACATTTTGTATGGCTCTATACAAAATGTACAGCTGCAATCGCACCGCACACAAATCGCATGTGATTTGCACAGGTGTGTGGTGCGGTTCCTGTGAGAATCGCATGCGATATACCACACCGCACATATGTGAACCCGGGCTACACCTTGTGGTGCAGAGCACCTGCCATGTATGCAGGTAATAAAAAATGAAAGCTGGAACAAGTCAGTGCAGCGCTTCCCCTGTACGCCGTCCAGAGGTCTCAGATGCTGGAAGACGAGCGCTCGGCTCCCTCTTTTCACATGCGTGCTCCCTAAACATAAAACGATGACCGGTCCAGGTTTGATATAATGAATGTAATAAGTGTACACTTTCTTGTCGTAGAACGTGACGTCCATAGTCTGAATTATTTACTTGTAGAATTCAGAGCCACCTCTGACCTTCTTTACTAGAAGGTCAGTTGGTGAATTTCAGCAGGTAGCCAGAGAATTGCCTTCCAGTTCGCTGGTCATGTGTCCTTCATCTGCTCAGTGACCCGGTGACCCCAGGATGAAGGTGTTGGGGATCTGCAGCCCAGTCACCAGCGGGAGACAGCAGACACACAGACAGGAGAACAAGGGGCCAATTTGTTATTTATAGATCTGGCCTGAACAGCCTGCTTTAATTAATGCTAATTGAGGAGACCTGGGTAAGGCCGCCATGTGGCGGGTATGTCTGGACTCTGCCACAGATAATTGCCTGGCCTCTATTAATTAATGCTCATGATTGCTTTATTTAGCTTTTAATTATTTTGTAATCCAGTGTTTGAGATCTTTCCTCCACCCTCTGTTATTTATTAATACTGTTTGCAGGACTGCGGACGTCTTCTTTACATTCGTAGCAAGACTGACGACATGCAAATATCTTTTCTTTTAATAAAGTCATAAATAACATAAAAGTTTCTCCTTGCACTGTTTGTTTTTGTTTTTTTCTGGTACGATATATTTTTCATAAGTAATGATAACAAACTAAAGAGTTGAGCAGTTAGGTCCCGAGCTGGGGACTGAATCTCAAAAGAAAACAGTTGTAAATACATCACATTTTTGGAAAATCCAAAACAATAAGGGACCATAGCAGCCAGTGCCAGGGATGGGAAGATACTTCAGGGCAAGTTGATAACTTGGGAAGGGTGGGTATTCCCAGCCCTTGGTGGAGGATGGGGGCAAGGTAATGGGAAGAAAAAACATAGTTTTGTTTTATTTTTTTAAATAAAATACTTGCAACCCAAATTTTTATTAAAAGATACGTTCACATTTTGGACAAAATAATAAATGTACATTATTTTACAGGTAAAAAAATATGCATTTATTATTTTTGCCCAAAGAAGCCTGGAAAGCATTGCACCAATGATCAATAGGTCATTGATGCCATGCAGGTCTCCTGTAGACCTGTCAGAATATATGCTTGCCGTATGGGGTATACGGGATGTACGGGGTATACGGGATGTACGGGGTATACGGGATGTACGGGGTATACGGGATGTACGGGGTATATGGGATGTATGGGGTATACGGGATGTACGGGGTATACGGGATGTACGAGGTATACGGGATGTACGGGGTATACGGGATGTACGGGGTATACGGGATGTACGGAGTATACAGGGTATACGGGATGTACGGGGTATACGGGATGTACGGGGTATACGGGATGTACGGGATGTACGGGGTATACGGGATGTACGGGGTATACGGGATGTACGGGGTATACGGGATGTACGGGGTATACGGGATGTACGGGGTATACGGGATGTACGGGGTATACGGGATGTACGGAGTATACAGGGTATACGGGATGTACGGGGTATACGGGATGTACGGGGTATACAGGGTATACGGGATGTACGGGGTATACGGGATGTACGGGGTATACGGGATGTACGGGGTATACGGGATGTACGGGGTATACAGGGTATACGGGATGTACGGGGTATACGGGATGCACGGGGTATACAGGGTATACGGGATGTACGGGGTATACGGGATGTACGGGGTATACGGGATGTACGGGGTATACGGGATGTACGGGGTATACAGGGTATACGGGATGTACGGGGTATACGGGATGTACGGGGTATACAGGGTATACGGGATGTACGGGGTATACGGGATGTACGGGGTATACGGGGTATACGGGATGTATGGGGTATACAGAGTATACGGGGTATACGGGATGTACGGGGTATACAGGGTATACGGGATGTACGGGGTATACGGAATGTACGGGGTATACGGAATGTACGGGGTATATGGAATGTACGGGGTATACGGGATGTATGGGGTATACAGGGTATACGGGATGTACAGGGTATACGGGATGTACGGGGTATACGGGGTATATGGGATGTACGGGGTATATGGGATGTACGGGATGTACGGGGTATACGGGATGTACGGGGTATACGGGATGTACGGGATGTACGGGGTATACAGGGTATACGGGATGTACGGGGTATACGGGATGTACGGGGTATACGGGATGTACGGGGTATATGGGATGTACGGGGTATACGGGATGTACGGGGTATACAGGGTATACGGGATGTACGGGGTATATGGGATGTACGGGGTATACGGGATGTACGGGGTATACAGGGTATACGGGATGTACGGGGTATACAGGGTATACGGGATGTACGGGATGTACGGGGTATACGGGATGTACGGGGTATACAGGGTATACGGGATGTACAGGGTATACGGGATGTACGGGGTATACAGGGTATACGGGGTATACGGGATGTACGGGGTATATGGGATGTACGGGGTATACGGGATGTACGGGGTATACGGGATGTACGGGGTATACGGGATGTACAGGGTATACGGGATGTACGGGGTATATGGGATGTATGGGGTATACGGGATGTACGGGGTATACAGGGTATACGGGATGTACGGGGTATACGGGATGTACGGGGTATACGGGATGTACAGGGTATACGGGATGTACGGGGTATACAGGGTATACGGGATGTACGGGGTATATGGGATGTACGGGGTATACGGGATGTACGGGGTATACAGGGTATACGGGATGTACGGGGTATACGGGATGTACGGGGTATACGGGATGTACGGGGTATACGGGATGTACGGGGTATACGGGATGTACGGGGTATACAGGGTATACGGGATGTACGGGGTATATGGGATGTACGGTGTATACGGGATGTACGGACAAGCAGATATACTTACAGGAAGCTTCAATAAACTACCAGCCGCTAAGGCTGCCGGGACTTGCAGTTCATTCATTCACGGAAGTCCATGAATGAATGACATGGCTGTGTGGGTGGAGCCCCGCTGTTTTCAAATCTGACAGATAGTATGAGGAAATTTCTCCCCATACTATCTGTCAGAGGGGGGGGGCTGGCAAGTGCGGCTGCAGCTATGGGAACATGTTACTAAAAAGGGGTGGAACGTGTACCATGTTCCAAAGGTGAACTTATCCTTTAAATCTTTTTTTTTTATCTCTGCTGCTGATTTCCTGCAGTCTCTTTACAACTACTTTCTGCCTACATGCACTCCAGCTGTTGCTGTAAGGGCTTTTTCATGGCAAGTTTCCTGATGGTGACAACGCTTGGGTAATGGGTGTTAAGGGGGCACATGTAGTCTTCTTGGTAAGCCCATGTGACAAAGTGACGATATAGAAGCACAATTAGGAGACGAGGACGCAACGTCATCACCTGAAAGCAATCAATACCTGAACAAAGACCTTTATGGCGGGATCACCAGGAATGATTTGACTGTAGTACAGACCTCCACAGGTACATACCTGACCTTTGCTCCCCCATTGCTCCACTTAGCTGCTGGGAGTGGAAGTGAAACTCTGCGTAGGCTATGGGTCATTGACGCCATACCTTACACAGGGCTATGGACTCCAAGTGTGACAGCTTTCATTGGCTCAGTTCTGTCACATGATCCGTGCCGATGTACCATATATATCTTTCACCACCGACATTGAATGGAACAATGGAAAAGTGATGGAAAGGTAAGTATATACTGCTGGGAAAGTGTGGGGAGAGAGTAAAGGACAGGTTTTCTTTAAATCACCCCACTGGCCTACGCATATATGGGCTTTACCGCCTTGCTACCACATATATGCGTACACCCGGCATTCCTCTTCTGTGTTGGTAGAACACTCAGTGGTACAACTCCAACACTATGGTTGCACTGTCACCAACAACTCCTGGCCACTGTGCCTAACCAGGTGTTGGTAGAAATGGTTCCTGGCCATGTGACTGCTATGACAGCCAATCACAGTGATCACATGATCAGGAAGCCTTGGAGTTAAGATCCTCATAAAGGGCCGTCACCCACCAGCAGAAAGGGGATAATGATGATGGGCAGCAGAGTGGCTAAAGGGTTAGCCTGGCAGTACTCGGGTCGGTGGTTCAAATCCCAACCACGACACCACCTGCCTGGAGTTTGCATGTTCTCCCTGTGCCTGTGTGGGTTTACTCCGGGTACTCCAAAGACATGCTGGTAGGTGAATTGGCTCCTGTCTAGATTGGCCCTAGTATGAATGAGGGTTAGGGACCTTAGATTGTACGCTCCTCGGGGGCGGGGACTGATGTGAATGTACAATATATATGCAAAGCGCTGTGTAAATTGACGGCGCCATACAAGTACCTGAAATAATAATACCAGATAATTATCAAATTTGTTGTAAGAAATCTCTTTACCTCACAGTGTGTCAGTGCGATCTTTTTGGTTTCCTTTGGCTCACCTCCTGTATCCTGATTGCTGATCCTGATTTACTAATCCAAGGAAGGAATTTTCAGGATCTGCACCTCTCCATGTCAGGAATGCCAGTTGTCAATCTCTGTGGATCTCCATCATGCATGGCTGTCCTGATAAGAGCAGGGAGATAAGGAGAGGTCAGAATTGCAGTCATAAATAACAGGTCTCCCTGTTTACACTTGTTGCCAGCTCACACCTTCTGGAACCACCAATGTTTGTTTACATCTTGTGCACTCCTAATTTACTACATGTGATAACCTGTATCACTGCACATTAGCACTTTGTTGTTGCTGTGTGTCTTTATTCTGAGAGTTATTGCTTCAAAATTGTTTGAACCAGATTGCTTTGAGCAGGCCACAGACATCCAAAGAACGGTCAGATCTGCAAATGTGACCCTACAGACTTACAATGTGCCTTCTCCCTTAGACAGGAATGCTCTTGACATGCGGTGTTGTTCCTTCGAGAAAATGACGGGACGTGAGGATAAAGCGCGTCTAATTTCAAAGGGAATACTAGTGATCCGGCAAAGTTTTTGCAGCACGTTTCACACCTTTGTTTCTTTAGAGCGGGGGGGGGGGGGGGGGGGTCTCCACTCTTTTTAGTACGAAGGTCACTTTGTATATTTTACAATTATTTGCAGGCAGAAAATCTCAAGTTTTTTAATCAAAGGGGTCCCCCCCTTTACAACAGGGTCCCCATGACAGCCCCCCTTACCTCAGGGTCCCCATCAGATTTCCCTTTTACATCAAGGTCTCCGTCAAAGTCCTCCTTTACATCAGGGTTCCCATCAGAGTGTGCCCTTAGATCCAGGTCCCCATCAAAGTCCTCCTTTACATCAGGGTCCCCATCAGAGTGTGCCCTTAGATCCAGGTCCCCATCAAAGTCCTCCTTTACATCAGGGTCCCCATCAGAGTGTGCCCTTAGATCCAGGTCCCCATCAAAGTCCTCCTTTACATCAGGGTCCCCATCAGAGTGTGCCCTTAGATCCAGGTCCCCATCAAAGTCCTGCTTTACATCAGGGTCCCCATCAGAGTGTGCCCTTAGATCCAGGTCCCCATCAAAGTCCTCCTTTATATCAGGGTCCCCATCAGAGTGTGCCCTTAGATCCAGGTCCTCATCAAAGTCCTCTTTTACATCAGGGTCCCCATCAGAGTGTGCCCTTAGATCCAGGTCCCCATCAAAATCCTCCTTTACATCAGGGTCCCCATCATAGTGTGCCCTTAGATCCAGGTCCCCATCAAAGTCCTCCTATACATCAGGGTCCCCATCAGAGTGTGCCCTTAGATCCAGGTCCCCATCAAAATCCTGCTTTACATCAGGATCCCCATCAGAGTTTGCCCTTAGATAAAAATCTCTTTCAAACTCCCCCTTTACTTCAGTCCCCATCAGTGTCCCCCCTTAGATCAGGGTCTCCATTAAAATCCCCCTTTACATCAGGGTCCCTATCAAAGTTCCCCCTTAGACCAAGGTCCCCATCAGAGTCCCCCTTGCCTCAGGATCTCCATCAAAGGCCCCCTTTGCATCAGGATCCCCATCAGAGTTCCCCCTTAGATCAAGATCTCTGTCAGAGTCCTTTTCAGCATCCCCTTTAGATCAGGGTCTCCATGAAAGTCCTGGAACTTCACTTTAACCTGTGCCATCACTAAATTACTTCAGCAATTCACCCGTCACCCCCATCCAACCTGATACAATCGGGCACATTCATGAGGATGCAGTTAGAAAGACTTATCCCAAAAGACACGTTGTAATTGCGTTCACAGGTTAGTCTGCGAACGTCAGGGGGGGTCAATACCTATTCAACCATCAAATGTTGTTCTACCAACGTTTGCATCACAAATGTTTTCATATTCATCTGGTTTTTATGTTTATTAAATTGTGAAAATCTCAGTGAAAGCGATCTTCATTCCCTGCTATAATATTGCAACGCACACTATGTACCACCTAGGTGGCTTATGAAACCCAACCCTGAGAACGCATCACTTATTCCTGTACACTGGACCAGGGGCGGACTGACAACTCATGGGGCACCCGGGCAATAGGGGATCATGGGGCCCCTGTGTCCTTGCCCAAACTCAAAAAAGCCTATGAAAAAGGTACCAGGGGCATCTCATGGGGCCCCCTACAGACCACGGGCCCTCGGGCAGTGCCCGAGTTTCCAAATGGTCAGTCCGCCCCTGCACTGGACTGTTGTAGGCACAAGACTCCTCTGCCTTACAGTTATTATAATACAGGCGTACCTCGGTTTACGAACGTCACGGTTAACATAATTTTCGGTTTAAGAATGAAAATCCATTGAAAATAATGCCTCGGTTTACTAATTTTTTTCGCAATACGAAGTGTATGTCGGTGACGAATTTTAAATGCAATTGCTGCTTTTTTTTCTTCACTGTAGCTCACAAGATTAGCTGTCACTTTTCTGGAGCTAAGGGAAACTTATTTTCTTGGGAAAGAAATTAAAAGGAAACATTGTTTCTTTCAACTCGGAAATAAACTAAAAGGAAACTTTTTGTTTCTTTTATCTCCGGAAATAAACTAAAAGGAAACTTTGTTTCTTTTATCTCTGGGTAATAAACTAAAAGGAAACTTTGTTTCTTTTAGCTGGGGGGAAAGTGACAGCTGATTCTTAACTATAGTGAAGAAGAAAAAAGCCGGTAATTACATTTAAAAACCGGCACTGACCTATAGTGACAGCGCCTTTTTTTTTTTTTACTTTTTTCTGACCTCCGGAACGGATTAATTGGTTTTCAATGCATTCCTATGGGAAACCGCGTTTCAGTTTACAAATTTTTCACAATACAAAACGTCCCGGGAACGCATTAAATTTGTAGATCGAGGTACACCTGTACATGCATAGAAATATTAGATGCATGTATGATTCTGTGCATGTACTCCCTATATACTGAATGTGCTTCCCTTCATATCCCATGCTGTAAAGTTTTGCTACGTGCCTTTGTCTCCACTTCGGATCCTTACCGTGTATATTTTTGCTTTGTTTTGTGATATGGGACGAGGACCCCTGTACAGGTAGTGTTGGGTGTGCGGTGCAGTCCGATGCTGGGAGCGGGACCTTTCCAGACAGCGTCATGCTTGTTGAGTCTCTGTCACTCGGTGGCGGCAGCAGGTGGAATGAACGTGGGTGTGATTTGGGGCAGAGGAAAAGCATTTGTTTGTGGTCTCTCCAGCCAGAGGAAAATCTGGAGACTCATTGACAAAGGGAGGACGTGGACCAGGAAACAAGGCAGGAGATATTTTAGGGATATAGATAGCAGGGTCGCTCCACAATGATGTGTGCTGTGTGGGTGCAGGAAGCACAATCTGCTGGAGGTGAACCACTTTATCCCCCTTGTTTATTGCCGTTTTGGACTGTTTATATTTATAGTGTCACCAGGAACAGAGGTCGGGAGCTCGTGCGCTGATATTAAGGTGACCGTGTTGGGAAATGTCTGAAAATTACAGGAATCACACACAGCATATGATTCTACCTTGGGATTCACTTTGCCCACCTTCAGTGCCAGACACAAATAGAACAGAGTGAAATATTTATAGATTAAATCATGTGCGGATTGTAAATTTGATGTTTCCTATGTCATTGGCAGTCTTCTGTTTTAAATGTCGCTTTACACATTGACATACCTCCTTAGACCCAGTCTGTCTGGACTGTATGGTTACCTGCTGACCTGGCACCATCCACAGGCAGCTTAACTCTTCAGTAAGACAGAAGTTGAATCCAGTTCAATTTTATTTCAGCGAATTGCAGTACTGAGGATGTTTCCCTGTATTTTGAAGTGTAAAAAGACAATTACTTTCCAGAACCCTGCCTCTGTGAATAACAAACCCTGAATGAGGGAACATGGAAGATGTAGGGAGTGTCTAGGTAAGACTAAACTAACTAGCACTAAACAGGTGGGAAGGACTTAGGAAGATACCAAAATAATGTTAGTGAACAAGTTGTAGTGGCCAGAAACCACCAATTAATGTCAGCATACTACAGAAAAATGATAACCTTCTGCAGATCAATACAACATAAAAATGTATATGAAAGTGGGGCAGAACAGACTGTGTAGTTAGAATCTTCGGCTTGATCAACAAATATTTGGAATTTAAACTAGTTCAGATTGGCCTGGTATGCCACCATATTAGAGTTCATTCATAATTCCTTGGTCTATATTGATCTGTTGAAAATTGACCCGGGACTTATGCAGGCCATAGACGGGGAGAAAACCGGACGATTTTTCGTCCGAAAAAAAAATCGTCCGATTTTCGTATTGTTAGTGGGGTAATCGGTCGGCCATTTTTCGTGATTTTGACACTTTTTTTTTTGTCGGTCATGTTGTAAAAAAAATCGGCCAATTTTGCCGTTCGGCTGATTTTCGCGGCAATGATGGACAAATCGGCCGATCTTTTTACCAATTTTAAAAAATGCGCATGAGCCGTGACCAGCAAGAAGGAGGAAAAAAAGAAATAGAATATGAATAAGAGGAAGAAATAGAATATGAAGAAGAGAAGAAATAGAATATGAAGAAGAAGCAGAAATAGAATATGAATAAGAAGAAGAAATCGAATATGAATAAGAAGAAGAAATAGAATATGAATAAGAAGAAGAAATCGAATATGAATAAGAAGAAGAAATAGAATATGAATAAGAAGAAGAAAAGAAGAAATAGAATATGAATAAGAAGAAGAAATAGAATATGAATAAGAAGAAGAAATAGAATATGAATAAGAAGAAGAAATAGAATATGAATAAGAAGAAGAAATAGAATATGAATAAGAAGAAGAAAAGAAGAAATAGAATATGAATAAGAAGAAGAAATAGAATATGAATAAGAAGAAGAAATAGAATATGAATAAGAAGAAGAAATCGAATATGAATAAGAAGAAGAAATAGAATATGAATAAGAAGAAGAAATAGAATATGAATAAGAAGAAGAAAAAGAAGAAATAGAATATGAATAAGAGGAAGAAGAAAAAAGAATTTCAGTCCGATATTATATTTGACATTTAAAAGTATAGCAACATTGTATCTATTTGTATCCGAATAGAAACATCTGTATCCGAAATGGATACAAATAGATACAATGTTGCAACTTTTTCTTCTTATTCATATTCTATTTCTCCTGTTAAATATAATAGTGGAGCTCTCTGCAGGGACACCGCTATTATATTTGCCGGCCGTAGACGGGACGAAAATCAGCCGACTTTTTTTTTACCAGTGGTGGTAACGTCGGCCGATTGAACGACCGATTTTTCTTTTTCTAAAAAAAAAACGTCCGGTTTTCTCCTCGTCTATGGCCTGCATTAGACTGTCAGAAGTGATTCATGCCGATAGCAGAGGGAGGAGAGATCAGATAGGAACCACAAAAGGTGCTTTGGATTGAAGTTAGTAGACACTATAGAGGGATATACTTTGTTCAGTTTTCATTTCAAGGTTTTACAACCACTTTAAATATTTGAAGTATTTTATGTATAACGTTTTTCTGATGATTTTGCCGGTCCACCGTCTTTTTTCCTTCTAGGAAAGGTTGAACTTGATAGGCTTGGCTAGGTTATCTGATTGGATAGAACATCAGGAAACACATTACTAATCTGTATATTCTGGCTAGATAGGCTGAGGCAAGGGGTGGAATATCCCCGTCAGATATCATGACACTGTCTTCTCATTCTGCGTTTCGTCTGTCTGCTCACTTGTTGGTTTTATGGCAGCAGCAAAGGAGGGGTTAAGCATTCCTGGACGTCTTTGTGGCTATGCTGCGCACAAGAGGAGGTTAGTATTAGTGATCACACAGACGTGTGAATGGAAAATCTAAACTCTTAAAGTATATAGTCCATTTAACATGCCCCTACAAATCAGCCTTACTGCTCCCCTAAGTGGTGGAAGGTTATGGGAATCGGCATTGTAATAATAATGTATACCATCCCATAGGTGCTCATAAATCAGCGGCCAATCATGGTGTTTGTACATTCACATCCAAGTCCTAAGTCAGTGTTTAAAAACCCCACAGTCCGGGAGCTGCTGGAACTACAAGGTCTGGAGTCTTTTCAGATGACATCTATTTACTTAAACCACACGACGAGCAAAGTGGCGTGAGATTCTGACCCGATTCTTGTTCTAGTCCGTGTCCGAGGGGGATCCTCTGTTGTCCCCGCCAGGGAGAGAGCAATTTTAAGGACTTATCTGCTAATCCTGCCTTAAAGACACCTAATTCGGCTGTTTCCGCACTGCAGATAAGCGTATTATTATTTTATATGAAACTGAGATTTTCAGTGGGAGGAAACGGGAGGTGCAGACTGACACAGTAACCCCTGGTGTTCTAAGTGGGACAAGGGTGACTCTAAGCTATGTATATAGGAAGCAGATTAGATACAGTCTACGTTTATATTACCAGCACACAGGAATGTGTTCCCTTAGCTGTCCAGCAGTAAGATTGCATACACAACGAGATTGCAGCTCGAATTAAGCATCTTTACAACGATTGGCTATGTATGGTGTTCCTAGGGGGCAGTACCTGTGCTTGTGGTGGGACATTTTCATGATTGGTCCACCTGACAGGAAAGAGGACTGTATTGATTGCTCTATTTTTCTGTTCTATTGCTGAGCTGAGGGTGGGTGTGTGGGATGTATACAATGGAGGCAGATGCTCCATATTATCAATGGTAGGAGAGGAGAGAAACTGGCGGGTGTTTGAAATCCCTGTCCGTTTTCTCCTGTCCTTGCAGACCTGTGAAGCTGCCTTCTCTCCTCTCCTTGCAGGGATGACAGTTCGGGCTAGAGGGCTTTTGATTGATCAGCATCGTCACACGGAGGGTGCTGACCAATCAGATGCCATCTAGCCCATACTGTCATCCTTGCGAGGAGAGAAGGCAGCTTCACAGGTCTGAGGATTTAAAATCCTTGTGGCTTTCTCTCCTCTTCTTGCAGCGATGACAGTAAGAGCTAGATGGCATCTCATTGGTCAGCACCATCCATGTGATAGTGCTGACTAATCAAAAGTCCTATAGCCCGAACTGTCATCCCTGCAAGCAAAACAGAGGGATTTGAAATCCCTGCCACTTTCCCTCTTCTCCTTGCAGGGATGACAGTATGGGCTAAATGGCATCCCATTGGTCAGAACCGTCCATGTGACGGAAGAATGGAAGACAGGCTGATGAGTGAAAGGTCCACCTCCTCCATTCATACAGTACTTTCCAGTGTTTTCATGAATGGAGCGGGGTGAGTGCCTGTGACTGGTCCTTTGTCTCATATTACCTCCCGCAGCACTGAAACATCACAGCTGGAGTTCAGAGGAATGAAGATTTCAACAAACAGGACAACCTCCAGCAAAAGGGACACTTGAATGAAAGTATAGTCCCTGGTGCTGATTTTTTTTGGAATATCTAACTAAACTTAAGCTGTAAGCTTCCATATAGTTCAGGTGACAGGGATAGGCCATGTTTACTGTAACATGTACTTCCCATGACCACAGCATCGCCCATGACATACAAAATGAATGGGTTTGGGGGCCTTCCTTATGTGGGATGTTTTGCAGATATCTCTGCTGCTGACTATTATTCCCAAGCTGAACTAGCGAATCTTCTGGTATTATGAGTCGGGTGATTCCCGAGACTGTCAGTGAAGTATATCTCCTCTACAGGCAAATACACTACTAGATATAATTCCTGATCCAATCAAACAATCAGTTCCTGGGGGCCAATGAGGACCCCCGCTGCCTCCATTCCGCCAACCTTTTTCATTCATTCATTATATTTCTGATTGCATTCACCAATCCAGTGCCTGTGGAGAGAGTTAGCCTGGGTGTTCGTCATTCTTATGAATCGAACGGTTGTATTTGTAGTGACAGGTATTGTGTATTATAATTGATGCATAGTACCGCTCTAACCGATCCCAGCTGCTCTCTTCCATACATTACATAATGCTGATTGTGAAACATATGTATAATACAATTTACATCCATGCAGACATGATATATAGCGTGTATCCCTTTGTGTATTTTACTGATTCACGTCCTATAAATCATTTGCAGCCGGTTCTATACCGATATAAGGGACAGTATGAGCTCCTGGTGACAAGGAATTTCCTCATAGGGACCCTGCATGGCAAGACCACCAACTGCAGCATCTGTTACTGGACATATTTGCCTCTTTGTTTGTTGTCCTGTGAGCATGCAGGCCTACCTAACTGATAACAAGTGTGTCTGCTGCAATCTCTCTCTAGAAGAGGCATAACAAATTCATACAATGTTTACAGTTTTGGTTTATGGGGCATCAGCTTTCCTTCCAGGGCATAAAAATGCAAAAATAATCCAATCCGAAGGTCCTGTGTGCATCTAGTGATGTCCACGAGCCCCCAGGACTCCCAGACCTGGGTATTTGGTAAATACCAACCACCTTCCATGACCTCTTCAGGAGGTGAGCACTGTGGTAAGGTGCAGGCAGCATACCATGGTCATTGAAAATACAAGTTTGCTGTAAAGTGAATGAGGCCCCAACTGTGCTTTGGCTCTGTATTTGATATTATTATTTCAGGTACTTGTATTGCACCGTCAGTTTACGCAGCACTTTACATATATATTGTACATTCACATCAGTCCCCGCCCCCGAGGAGCGTACAATCTAAGGTCCCTAACTCACATTCATACATACACATACTAGGGCCAATTTAGACAGGAGCCAATTCACCTTCCAGCATGTCTTTGGAGTGTTGGAGGAAACCGGAGTACCTGGAGGAAACCCACGCAGGCACAGGGAGAACATGCAAACTCCAGGCAGGTGGTGCTGTGGTTGGGATTCGAACCGACGACCCGAGTATTGCCAGGCGGAAGTAAGCTCCTCTGGTACAGAGACTGATGTGACTGTGGGGGAGGGGACATTAGAGTGTAAGCTCCTCTGGTACAGAGACTGATGGGACTGTGGGGGAGGGGACATTACAGTGTAAGCTCCTCTGGTACAGAGACTGATGGGACTGTGGGGGAGGGGACATTAGAGTGTAAGCTCCTCTGGTACAGAGACTGATGGGACTGTGGGGGAGGGGACATTACAGTGTAAGCTCCTCTGGTACAGAGACTGATGGGACTGTGGGGGAGGGGACATTACAGTGTAAGCTCCTCTGGTACAGAGACTGATGGGACTGTGGGGGAGGGGACATTAGAGTGTAAGCTCCTCTGGTACAGAGACTGATGGGACTGTGAGGGAGGGGACATTAGAGTGTAAGCTCCTCTGGTACAGAGACTGATGGGACTGTGGGGGAGGGGACATTAGAGTGTAAGCTCCTCTGGTACAGAGACTGATGTGACTGTGGGGGTGCCGTGGTAGGGATTCGAACCAACGACCCTAGTTCTGCCAGGCGGAAGTGCTAACCATTTAGCCACAGTGCTGCCCATATATAGTGTAGCATTTACCTCCACTGGAATTAGAAGTTTGGAGGACACAATAATACAAACTCAGCTACATATTTTTCCTTATGTTTCATACACAGGCGTACCTCAGTTTACGAACGCCTCGGTTAATGTAATTTTCGGTTTACGAATTAAAATCCATTGAAAATAATGGCTCGGTTTTTTCCAATACGAACGGATGAATTGGTTTTCAATGCATTTCCAAATTAATTTTTAATCATGTCCCTGTACAGTATTTATGTCTTTAAAGTGCACTTTATAAAGAGTTTTGAACAGATAAAAGACTTTTTCGTTACTTTTTTCTGACCTCCGGAACGGTCCAGATGGTTTTCAATGCATTCCTATGGGAAACCGCATTTCAGTTTACAATTTTTTTGTTAATCATGTCCCTGTACAGTATTTATGCCTATAAAGTGCACTTTATAAAGAGTTTTGAACAGATAAAACTTTTTTTTTTTAACTTTTTTCTGACCTCCGGAACGGATCAATTGGTTTTCAGTGCTTTCCTATGGGAAACTGCGTTTTGGTTTACAAATTTTTCGGAATGCGAAAAGTCCCGGAGAACTCAATAAATTCATAAACCGAGGTACGCTTGTAATATTGTGCCAATTCAGGGCAGCACAGTGGCTTAATGGTTAGCACTTCCACCTGGCAGTACTCGGGTTGTTGGTTTGACTCTCAACCAATGCACCACCTGCCTGGAGTTTGCATGTTCTCCCTGTGCTTGAGTGGGTTTCCTCCGGGTACTCTGGTTTCCTCCCACAATCCAAAGACATGCTGGTAGGTGAATTGGCTCCGGTCTAAATTGTCCCTGGTATGTGTATGTATGAATGTGAGTTAGAGACCTTAGATTGTACACCCCTTGAGGGTTAGGGACCTTAGATTGTACGCCCCTTGAGGGTTAGGGACTGATGTGAATGTACAATAGAGCTTAGATTGTAATTTCATTTTTAATGGCACCCCCAGAGGAAGACGTGGTGTGCCTTCGGATGCTGGTGCAAAGGCATGGGGCATGCAGTTTCTGTGCAGCTGCATTTTAGGAAATATCCAGAGACCATTCCCGGTAAGCACAGCTACCTATTGAAATGCTCAGACCCGGTACACGGAATGCAAGATTATGAAGGCAGAATGGAGCCCTGGACAATATACCTTAGATTGTACGCCCCTTGAGGGTTAGGGACTGATGTGAATGTACAATATATATGTAAAGTGACGGCGCTATACAAGTACCTGCAATAATAAACAATCTAGCATTGATAAGTACTGCATCAGACAACAACTGCCTACACTTGTGTCCTTTCTTGTGCAGTGACAGGCAGATGATCAGTTGTGCTAACCTCCCTCCCGATTCCTGTTCTCCATGACAGCGGGTGGAGGTTCTGCTCCGCACACCCGTTGTCACGTTTTGACAAGTGCGCAGATCTGTGGGCTCCTCCCACACAGCCCTATCATTCCTTCAGTTTCCTGTGAATGAATAAACTACAAGTACCATCTTCCACCGTACAGTACTTGTTATCAATGGGCTGCAGGGGCTTCCAAACAGAAAGACCATACAGAGGTAGGATTGAAAGCTGGAGGACATGTCTTCAGGAACCCACACCACACCCATGATCTACTGATCGCAGGTGCAATGCTTTCCAGGCTGCTGCTGGAAATAATTTCATTTTTGCTTCTCGACGGCTGCATGTGTACAGCCCTGAGCAGCTGCGTGCCCTTCTTTAGACGGGCGGTATAACACTGGCTCAGTCACCTGCTTTTTCCACTGCCTGTGTGAGAGGTAATCTCTCTATTGCAGCCTTGGATTGCAGGGGTGTTCTTATTCTCCCCTACTCCATTCACTCCTTAATATAGTTGTAGCTGTTGCTATGAGTTTCTGCTCTGTACACATCATCATCGCCTGTTCAGCCGTGCTCATTTCCAGCTTTTTCCTGCCCCGTATTTCATGTATCCACCATGTGTTGTACCTGCTCCTTCCACTTGCACTCACTGAGCTGAACACATATGATAGGGAAGGATTTGAGGGGGGGGAGGGAGGGATGCTCGGGGCACAATTAAGTCCCTGGAAAGCATGAGCTTTCGATAAAACTCTCTGTCAAACAAGAGGCTGAGTAAATCACGATGTGTTACTGAGAAGCATTACACTTTTTTTCAAACAAGCACCATGCCATTTTACCCCACGGATTGATGTTCTATGAGATGCCAGTTCATGGAGGCTCGGCAGCCACTCTGGAGCCAGCGCACATCTGGATTGCAGTAAAATTACCCAGAAGCAAGAAAGCAGTTCTATGAGGGGTCAGGAGTACAGAGAAGGGCTGCTGACAAGAGGCGCCACCCTCAGCCCACATGCATTTCCTTGTGTAAACACATGTGGCCAAAAGGCATCCGTGGTCACCTCTCTGTGCGGAGCGGGCTTCCATAAAACAGCCAGCAGAGGCTACAAACAATGTCACTATTATTGTTCTCCGCACAGAAAGGCCTTTTCACACACTGACAGCGTGAGCTCTGCTTGTGGGAATTGTGCGGGCCCATTAAACCCAATGTAGCTGTATTGCACTCGCATTAACACTTGCATGACTCGCACTTCACTAGCTTTGTGCTTTATGGGAGCTTGGGATTGTTAAAGGTCTGACGGCCGGTGTGTGCACCTCCATTGATGTATCCCCCCCCAAAACTGCCTATTGTTATTATTATTATACAGGATTCATATAGCACCAACAGTTTTCTCAGCACTTTACATTATGGTGGGAGACAGTACAGTAACAATACAATTCAATACAAGAGGGGATCGAGGGCCCTGCTCCTTGGAGCTTACAATCTAGGAGGAGGGGATAGTGGTACACGAGGTAATGACTGTGGGGGATGGAGTGGTTGGAAGAGTAGAGGATTCCAGTATTAGCTAATGGGAGACAGTACAGCAACAATACAGTTCAATACAAGAGGGATAGGAGGGCTCTGATCCTGGGAGCTTACAATCTAGGAGGGAGGGGCTGGTGGTACAAAAGGTAGTAACTGTGGGGGATGGACTGGTTGGAAGAGTAGAAGATTCCAGTATTAGCTGAGGGCAGGATAGGCTTCCCTGAAGAGAAAGGTCTTCAGAGATCGCCTAAAAGTGAGTAGAGTCAGCGAGAGTCTGATAAATTGGGGTAGAGAGTTGCAGAGGGTGGGGGAAGCTCTGGAGAAGTCCTTGAGACGAGCATGGGAGGAGGAGACAAGGGAGCTAGAGAGCAGGAGGTTGTGGGAGCAGTGGAGAGGACAATTTGGGTGATATTTGGAGACAAGATTGGTGATGTAATTGGGGGCGGAGTTATAAATGTTTTGAATTTTATTCGTTGGGCAATGGGAAGCCAGTGGAGGGATGGGCTGAGAGGGGTGGAGAACACTGAGTGGAGGTCAGTGGAGGGATTGGCAGAGAGGGATGGAGGATACTGAGTGGAGGCCAGTGGAGGGATTGGCAGAGAGGGGTGGAGGACACTGAGTGGAGGTCAGTGGAGGGATTGGCAGAGAGGAGTGGAGGACACTGAGTGGAGGCCAGTGGAGGGATGGGCAGAGAGGGGTGGAGGACACTGAGTGGAGGCCAGTGGAGGGATTGGCAGAGAGGAGTGGAGGACACTGAGTGGAGGCCAGTGGAGGGATTGGCAGAGAGGGGTGGAGGACACTGAATGGAGGCCAGTGGAGGGATTGGCAGAGAAGGGTGGAGGACACTGAATGGAGGCCAGTGGAGGGATTGGCAGAGAGGAGTGGAGGACACTGAGTGGAGGCCAGTGGAGGGATTGGCAGAGAGGGGTGGAGGACACTGAGTGGAGGCCAGTGGAGGGATTGGCAGAGAGGGGTGGAGGACACTGAGTGGAGGCCAGTGGAGGGATTGGCAGAGAGGAGTGGAGGACACTGAGTGGAGGCCAGTGGAGGGATTGGCAGAGAGGGGTGGAGGACACTGAATGGAGGCCAGTGGAGGGATTGGCAGAGAGGGGTGGAGGACACTGAATGGAGGCCAGTGGAGGGATTGGCAGAGAGGGGTGGAGGACACTGCGCGCTCCCAGCACACGTCGGGTACTCACGGAAAGGTCCCAATCTCCTCTTTTCCTCTTTCGATCGGGACCTTTCCCGATTATGTGACTGGCGTGTCATGGTGGTTACATGACCCAAAACCCGCCCCGCCACCCGACTTCTGAAACCCTTAAAGGGCCGGGAAGTGCCAGTGTGAAGGGGTTAAAAATGAATTAAACAGCATTTTTGGTTTGCGGTGCTCAGACGCAGCGCAGTTCTGCTTTACATTTTCTGGGTTCAGCATCATCAAGGGGTTTTGGATCCATAATATTAGGACATGCCTCTATATTGTCCCAGAGCAGGAACTCGGGGATGGCGGGGGTTAAATGCCTAAGTAAAAGGGTGAAAAGCAAATAAATATAACATTGTGTGGTGGAATTTCCTGCCGAAGGTCCCGCTGGGTTTCAGGGTGGGATGACTCAACTCCTACAGTGTGCAGGAAATGCCCATCACCGCCGTCATTCTGACATGTGGGGAAATGTTCTGTGGTCAGCTTCACTGCTGCCTCAGCTCTCCGCCCAGTCACATGACACCTGTCACCTGACCTGCATCCTTGCATGACCTGCTAACACCTCCACCTGCCTGCCAGCACTTTGTCCTGAGACGGGTCTGCTGGACTGGAGCTCGGACACGTGAGGCCGATGTCATTAAAGTGCACCTGTCAGAGATGGGCGGCATGTTGTGTGCCGGGTGGTTTTTCCTAGAACCGTAACAGATGCCAGTTTTGCTGAGGAATGAACGTTCGGCCTCAACAACGCCACGTATTTAGCCCAGAGTGCGACTCGCTGCTTTATTTAGGTGACAGGTACTGTTTGTGATGGTGGACCAGGCTAACGGGTATTAGAAATGTCATCAGACCTTCTGTCTTGGGTTACCAACGTACTCCTGTCCCGTACCTAGCATGCCTTCCGGCTGAGCAGAATCCCACCTCTTGTCAGCTGAAGGTGCCGACATTGGCTGCTGTGCTCTCCAGAGGCCCTGTATTTTCTGGCCTCCTCATTTTCTCCAAACTTGTAAAACGCATCCCCGTGTGTTTCTTGCATCCTGCGTCACCCCAAACAGGAGCCTATTGCAGTTCCCGAGGTTGCAAAACACAGGCCACAAAGGAAGCATTATTGGACCCTGAATGAAACTGGCTGCAGTGATAGAAAACTAAAATTAAAGGGAAATTGAGTGTTCCTATCATAGCACATTTCTAGTGTTTATCCTGGATACCAGTTCCCATATTCCTTCTGATTGGAGCCCAGGGTGCCTTTTAACAGGAAAATTCTCCAAATCACGTCAGAGCGGCCTTCAGTCTGTGAAGCACGGTCATCTGGAACTGATAATCGGGCAGATAGTGAAATCCTGAGGCTTACAGGGAGTGCGGATGGATGAGATAACAGTGAGCTCAGACCCGGGAGGATGCATGGTGTCACGTGTGGGTCTTGAAATGTTTCTTACATGAGATTCGGGGCTCTGTTGGTGTCACTGGATGGTTAGTCACTGACTAAGGGTCATTGCAGCCCTCGTAGCAGATACATGGTGATGCTGAGACTAAATAAAGTGCTTGCTGACTCTTGTGTTGGTAATCCTTCATTCTGGTGTGTTACAGTTTCATTGAGTTTACATGTATTCTGTATGAAGTCCATGAATGTACTGCAATAATCCCAGACGAATTGACCTTTCTTTCAGTGATATTCGATCGCCTGTGCTAGAAAAAAAAAACAAAAGACGACAATTTTGAGAAAAAAAAAATATTATTTTTGATTTTTTGCTATTAAATACATCCAGTAAAAACATTTAAAACAATCACATTTTGACATAAATTTAGGCCAAAATGTATTCCGCTAAAAAAAAAAAATCCCGATACGTGTAAATTAATTGGTTTATGTGAACGTTAGAGCATTTACAAATGGCGGTATTGATAATGTGATTTTAAATTTTGTTGCCCTACTGGTAATGGCAGCGATCAGTGACTTTTAAGCGGAACTGCTGTGGGCGTTCTGACACTGGGGGGGGGGGGAAATAACTTGGTGTCACTGACATCCCCAGTGACACCAATACAGTGATCAGTGCTAAAAAACAGCACGGACACTGTACTAATGGCACTGGGCAGGAAGGGGTTAATGTGAGGGGCGATCAAAGGGTTACCTGTGTGTAGGGAGTCTTTTACTAGGGGGCAGGGGTGTGCTTCATTGTAAGCACACTGATCAGGATGGCTGTGCTGTGCAGTGTGCCTGAGCTGACAGGGAGGAAAACTGTAAACAAAACAGTCTTCCTCCCCGTCAGTGATGGTCACTAAGCACCGGGCATGGTGGGTAATCACCGGCTAGGACCCAGTGATTGACATCCACGGCTGCGACTGCTGGCGCGGGTAGGGCGCATGTGCGGCTCGTACGCGCCCCCTACCTGGAAATGAAAACCACGTATATATACATGATTTTGCGCACTCGTGCCGCTGTGTATCAGTATATCTGCCACACTGCGGCGGGTAAGCGGTTAAACATTTGTCTTATCGAATGTCCAGAGGAATTTTTTGCTGGTGTCTTCCATTCATGACACCCCACAAATCTGCCCCGAGCTTCCGTCCTCATCTTGTCATACTGACAAACGTCTGCTTTTCCGCTCTCTATGGTACTCACTTTGAAAGGCGCCGGGAACCGAAATGTATTCGACTGATAGCTTAATGGTTTAGCTGAGTGGATTTAGATTGCAAGCTTTCAGGAACACTCAGCTTACTTCAGTCTGTTATGTTTAGGAAATGAAGTGTTCAGAGAAAATTGCTTCCCCGGTGAAAGGCTTGTGATCGCTGCCGTCGTTCGGCACAGAACCCTCACAGTCCGGCTGTATATCCCCGCTGGATCCGTTTGTTTTTGGTGCGGAGACAGGAAGTATGTAGCAGAATTGATCAGCCAATGTGCCAGTGATTGAAATTCTCTGATATTTTCTCCCCACCCCATCATTTCCTCTCAGACAGGTCAGCTTTTGTCTCTTGTAATGTTACTCCCAATAAAGAACAAGTTCTCCGTCCATTCATGAAGATTGGAGGATTTCTACATTGCTTGCTGATGACGGCAGCCTGAGGAGGTTCTAGTTGTTGGTTGTGTTGCTAAGTTGATGCGTTGTTTGATTTTTCCAGTATTTTTTTTTTTATAAGTGCAGCATGTTCTGTAATGTGTCAGTGTAGCACCTCCAGGTATGTATTACCTTTCACAGAGATCACAGTGTGCACCCTTGCCTTCATCAGCTTTTCTCTCTGTGCCATCTGTGGTTAAACATTATTCATAGTCACCATCCCTGAACTGAGATGATGACACGATCATGCAGGTCATGGTGCCTGTGCAGATCCTGGCTGTGTTCACAAAAGTTAGACACAGATCAGCCCCTGCTGCAGACTCCTGCCCTCTGGCTTGCTAGCACAGCACACTAATTTATGTCATGATCCATTGTAACCAGGGCTGCTGTTAGAAACCATGGAACCCCACACAGCCAACCTGACAGGCCCCCCCCCTAAAAACAAATCACAGTTTACTATGCGGCAGTTATGAACGAACTCTGAGTGATCAGTACCAAGCACTCATTGTGTTCATTCAGGAAAGGAAGGGGCTGGTAAATATACTTACTGGCCCCTTCCCTCATTCTTCATCCTGAAGGACCCTATTATGTGCTTGTAGTTGCTGGTGGTTAGTAGAGGAGGGAGCCTGGCAGCACTTGGGGGGGGGGGCAATTACTGGAACAGATCCCCTGTATGACTCTCTCTGCAGCAGCTGAAAGCCAGAGGGAAGGAGAGCAGAAGAAGCCAGTTTTCAGCTGCTTCAGAGAGAGCCCTACAGGGGATCAGTTCCATTCCATAATCACCCCCACACTGTGCCGATCACCCTCCCTTCCCACATCTGATTCATCCAGCTACCTGGGCCCCCCTGCTGGCCTGGGCCCCGTACAGGAGGACCAATGGTACCCCCTTATCCACAGCTCTGATTGTAACAGACAAAAGGGAGAGATGCCTTCTCTGAACCAATGGAAGCATCTGGTAAGGTTTTCTTTTTAGGTTTGATAAGTGTTTTTGTAGCCTTAGCTCTCCTGTTGAGTCGTACAATATTAGATTTTGTTTGTTTCCATTGAGCTACTCGGGGTGATTATACAGATGTCCAGTGCCTAAAGTGTCATTCCAGGCAAAACTACATTTACCCCCACCCCCTATTCTCAGCCTGTTCTATCTATCCTGTAAAAGGCAGGATGTCTATACTTACCTGGTGTGAGGTCGCTCTGGTGAAGCCGTCTTCAGTGGAGAGGAACCCTTTAAGGGTTTCAGAAGCCGGGAGGTGGGGCGGAGTTTTAGGGTCATGCGACCGCCGTGATTCGCTGTCACGGCGGTCACATGATTGGGAAAGGTCCCGATCGAAAGAGGAGATCGGGACCTTACCGTGATTACCGAACATGTGTGCTAGGAGCACGCAGGGAGCACGCTCTCAGCACGTTTTTCCTAATTGCACGCAAATGTGCGGCCGCTCGGCGTCAAGGCCCAGATGTGCGGTCGGTGCCAAGAGGTTAAAAAAAAATGTTTCTAGTAAATATTCGATAAAAACTTACAGAGATTTTGCAGGCCTCATTCACACGGTTGTAGTTAAAGTGGAACAATACTCCGCTTAGCTCCAGTGATGAGGCATCCTCGAGCTCTCCACCCTGCTGCATCTGTGGTTGGGCAAAGTCATTGGCAGGGCAGGGATGATGTCACAACCATGCATGCGCGGGAGTTCAGTCAGTGAATTTGTACAATGAGCTGAGCATGCACGGCACACGGTGCAGAGGTGGATTGGCAGGTAAGTAGTTTTAATGCAGAAGAACAAAGCATGTCTCTTCTGCATTACAAACCCTGCCTGTTCACCCATTTTATTTACTTGGCCTACATTTCCACTTTACGCCTGTGCCTGTGTGCTGGCCAGTTTTTCTCTCATGGGGAGGCATAGGTGTTTTGTGCTTTTCTGTGCAGGCAGTCCTATACATGTCAATTGAGAGGCAGCACTACACGGACACAGCTGTGACATCCATGCTGGCCCCCGAACATACACACACGCACTCTGCATTGAGTGACACACACACACACACATGTCATATTGGGAGCAATGGGTGTGTCTGTCCAGCCGCTGTGTCCCGTTTGACATGAATGAGACTGCCTGCACGGGAATGCCGGGAACATCTGTGCATCCTGTGTGGTCAAACACGGCCTTCACGTGGGCATATGCTTAACCTCTTCACGCTGGCGCCTCCCGGCCCATTAAGGGGTTTCGGACTCCGGGAGGCGGGGAGGGGTTTTAGGGTCATTGGACCGCCATTATTCGATGTCACGGAAGTCTCATGATCAGAAAAGGTCCTGATCGCAAGGGGAGATTGGGACCTTTCCGTGAGACACCGGCATACGTGCTGGGAGTGCGCAGGGCGCGGACTCTCAGCACATATGTGTTTTCACATGGTACACAAATATGCGCCGGCTCAGTGTCAAGGCCCAGTCGCCGAGAGGCCACATATTTGCGTATGCTCAGCGTCAAGCAGTTAAGTATGCCCATGTGAACAAGGCCTTAGATTGTAAGGTCTAACGAGCAGGGCTCTCGGATCCCTCGTGTGTCGAATTGTATTGTGATTGTACTGTCTACCTGTGTTTTGTGAAGAACTGTGTGAACTATTGACTATATAAATCCTGTATACAGTGCCGGGACAGCGTCATCCAGGGGATTCTACGCTCAGCAGTCAATATTGACAGTCGCTTGTCAAAATCACTGCCACTGTCACTACTCCTGTCAGCCCAGAAGGAAGGCGCCCCCCAACCCTACAGTAAACCATTGCACCCAGGGCAGCCGCCCCTCCTGCCCACCCCTTGTCCCGGCCCTGCCTTAATATTATTATTAATAATACGAAGAAGAATGAATTACAAAAATGTATGTAAGAGGTTCCAAAAATTATTTCTGGTAACAACCCCCCCCTCCAAACACACACAACAGACTTGTAAAATATAAAAAAAATAAAAAGCGCCTTTCAGAACTATCATCAGACAGATAACATTTGTAGGATTTATTGAAATACTATCTGCCGTGAGTGTCCATTATCAGCATTAGCCCCCCCGTACCCCACATCCACCACCAGATTCTTCGTCATTATGTCACCTGTTGGGATCTTTCCAACCCAAACAGATTTATCAGCGGAAAGACTCTCCAAGCCACACGTAGAATAATAATAATGGGACGAATTTTTCATCTGTTCGGTGCACAATTAATAAAATGAATCTTGTGGTTATCCAGCCCCGGCCGGGTCCCTGTGAAATGACAGCACAAGTTTCTCATTACGTCTATTTGGAAAATCAACTCCGGCGTTGAAAGCCAAAACTGTACGTTCTGCGAGAAGAGAAAAGGGTCAATGAAATTAGCTTTAGCTGGCCTCTGGTCCCCGGCTTATTGAACGCTTAATTATGACCAGGTGCAACCTGTTCCCGAATCCTCTGCAGCCGCCCTGGGAGCCTGACTCACCGCGATGTTACAGGAACACCGCTTCCTGCTCACATTCAACTTTCCTTTGTCTTTTACTTTCCCCCCCTCTCCATATACATTTGGTCAAAAAATGGAACTTGAAAAACGCGTTCGCCCGTCAGCATTTTTCATCGGGGATCTGTTTATTGTCCGATAGGATGTTAGGCCTTGGAACCGACTTGTAGTGGATGTGGCGCCATCACCTCAGCGATGGAATGACTCATGAGTTGGATACTGTGGCTGCGGATCAGCTCCGTATAGAGACTAGCTTTGTGCTGTGGTGTTCAGTTCTGGGTATATTATAATAAAGGGAGGTTCTGCTTTTTTGTCCTTTAACCCCTCGCCCTCCTGAGGATTTACCCCCCTTCCTGACCCGGCCATTTTTTGCTTTACGGCGCTGCGTTACTTTAACTGACAATTGCGCTGTCATGCAACTCTACACCCAAATGAAATTCACATCCTTTTTTTTCCCCCACGAATTGAGCTTTTGTTTCGGTGGTATTTGATCGCCTGTGCGGTTTTTATTTTTAGGTCTATAAAAAAAAAAAAAAAAAGGCTGACAATTTTAAGAAGAAAACTATATTTTTTACTTTTTGCTATTAAACGTCCAGTAAAAAAATTTTAAAAAGCAAATTTCGTCATAAATTTAGGCCAAAATGTATTCTGCTCCGTGTCTTTGCTAAAAAAAATTCCCAATACGTTTAAATGAATTGGTTTATATGAAAGTTATAGCGTTTACAAATGGCGGTATAGATACTGGGATTTTCTTTTTTATTATTTTTACTAGTAATGGCAGCGATCAGCAACTTATAGCAGGACTGCGGCGGCATTCTGACACTGGGGGGGGGGGAACTGACTTGGTGTCCCTGACATCCCCAGTGACACCAATACAGTGATTAGTGCTAAAAAAAAAAAAAAAGCCCTGACACTGTACTAATGGCACCGGGCAGGAAGGGGTTAATATGAGGGGCGATCAAAGGGTTAACTGTGTCCAGGGAGTTTTTTTACTAGGGGGCTGTGTCTGTGTGCTTCACTGTACTCACACTGCTTTGGATGGCTGTGCAGTGTGCCCGAGCTGATAGGGAGGAGAACTATTAGTAAACAGAACAGTTCTCCTCCATTGTTGGAGATCCTCTGTAATCACCGGGCGCCAGCAAGTAATCACCGTCCGGGACCCGATGACTGACAGCCGCACTGTAGGTGGGTAGGTCAGGGGTGTAGCACTGTAGGTGAATAGGTCGGGGGTGTAGCACTGTAGGTGAATAGGTTGGGGTGTAGCACCGTAGGTGGGTAGGTTAGGGTGCAGCACCGTAGGTGGGTAGGTCGGGGTGTAGCACCGTAGGTGGGTAGGTCGGGGTGTATCACCGTAGGTGGGTAGGTCGGGGTGTAGGTGGGTAGGTCGGGGTGTAGGAGGGTAGGTCGGGGTGTATCACCGTAGATGGGTAGGTCGGGGTGTAGCACCATAGGTGGGTAGGTCGGGGTGTAGCACCGTAGGTGGGTAGGTCGGGGTGTAGCACCGTAGGTGGGTAGGTCGGGGTGTAGCACCGTAGGTGGGTAGGTCGGGGTGTAGGTGGGTAGGTCGGGGTGTAGCACCGTAGGAGGGTAGGTCGGGGTGTAGGAGGGTAGGTCGGGGTGTATCACCGTAGGTGGGTAGGTCGGGGTGTAGCACCGTAGATGGGTAGGTCGGGGTGTAGGTGGGTAGGTCGGGGGGGAGGAGGGTAGGTCGGGGTGTAGGAGGGTAGGTCGGGGTGTAGCACCATAGGTGGGTAGGTCGGGGTGTAGCACCGTAGGTGGGTAGGTCGGGGTGTAGGAGGGTAGGTCGGGGTGTAGGAGGGTAGGTCGGGGTGTATCACCGCAGGAGGATAGGTTGGGGTGTAGCACCGTAGGTGGGTAGGTCGGGGTGTAGCACCGTAGGTGGGTAGGTCGGGGTGTAGGAAGGTAGGTCGGGGTGTAGCACCGTAGGTGGGTAGGTCGGGGTGTAGCACCGTAGGAAGGTAGGTTGGGGTGTAGCACCGTAGGTGGGTAGGTCGGGGTGTAGCACCGTAGGTGGGTAGGTCAGGGTGTAGCACCGTAGGTGGGTAGGTCGGGGTGTAGCACCGTAGGTGGGTAGGTCGGGGTGTAGCACCGTAGGTGGGTAGGTCGGGGTGTAGCACCGTAGGTGGGTAGGTCGGGGTGTAGCACCGTAGGTAGGAAGGTCGGGGTGTAGCACCGTAGGTGGGTAGGTCGGGGTGTAGCACCGTAGGTGGGTAGGTCGGGGTGTAGCACCGTAGGTAGGAAGGTCGGGGTGTAGCACCGTAGGTGGGTAGGTCGGGGTGTAGCACCGTAGGTGGGTAGGTCGGGGTGTAGCACCGTAGGTGGGTAGGTCGGGGTGTAGCACCGTAGGTGGGTAGGTCGGGGTGTAGCACCGTAGGTGGGTAGGTTGGGGTGTAGGAAGGTAGGTCGGGGTGTAGCACCGTAGGTGGGTAGGTCGGGGTGTAGCACCGTAGGTGGGTAGGTCGGGGTGTAGCACCGTAGGTGGGTAGGTCGGGGTGTAGCACCGTAGGTAGGAAGGTCGGGGTGTAGCACCGTAGGTGGGTAGGTCGGGGTGTAGCACCGTAGGTGGGTAGGTCGGGGTGTAGCACCGTAGGTGGGTAGGTCGGGGTGTAGCACTGTAGGTAGGAAGGTCGGGGTGTAGCACCGTAGGTGGGTAGGTTGGGGTGTAACACCGTAGGTGGGTAGGTTGGGGTGTAGGAAGGTAGGTCGGGGTGTAGCACCGTAGATGGGTAGGTCGGGGTGTAGCACCGTAGGTAGGAAGGTCGGGGTGTAGCACCGTAGGTGGGTAGGTTGGGGTGTAGCACCGTAGGTGGGTAGGTTGGGGTGTAGCACCGTAGGTGGGTAGGTTGGGGTGTAGGAAGGTAGGTCGGGGTGTAGCACTGTCTTCCTTTGCTGAGTTCAGTTGAGTCTCCTGCAGACAGACTATTACCATTCATCATGGATCTGCCGTCTAATATTTGGCTTTCACAGAGCGGTCATCATCAGACAGATGAGAGGAAAGAATGAGCGGCTCGGATTCCCTGATGTCATCCCGTATATATTCTTAGTAAGTAGATATTATTCCAGGTCAGGACACAAACCCCAGCGATGGCTAATTACAGCGTGCGGACATTGTGCAGACACAGGAGTTTGTGTGATGGAATGTCTTCATATCCCACAACTGGCATAGGATGGAGCTTACAGTGCAGGACGTGTGCGCTGCACTATGTGCGTTGTGTGTGCATTGCATGTGTGCGCTGCGGTGTGTGCGCTGCGGTGTGTGCGCTGCGGTGTGTGCGCTGCGGTGTGTGCGCTGCGGTGTGTGCGCTGCGGTGTGTGCGTTGCATGTGTGCGCTGCGGTGTGTGCGCTGCGGTGTGTGCGCTGCGGTGTGTGCGCTGCGGTGTGTGCGTTACGGTGTGTGCGCTGCGGTGTGTGCGCTGCATGTGTGTGCTGCAGTGTGTGCGCTGCGGTGTGTGCGTTGTGTGTGCGCTCCGGCTGGACACAGTTCATCTTCCTGCTCTTTCTTGGCCGCAGGACAGGTCCTCTTCTTCTGTGGTTAGTAGCACAGGTCCTCTCACCCCGGGAGGGGCTCTATATATGGGCCTGTGAAGCACAATCTCCCAGACTGGTGTAAACAGTGACTAAGGGGTCATGTGTTCAGGAAAGGTGCTTTGTGACTACAGAGCACCTGAATTCTCCCCACCATTCAGCCTGTCATCAGTCTAGAAAATGCAGACAAAACCACAGAAACATCAAGTATTTCAGACGCTTTCTTTGCCGTGTTTTTCTTTTCTATAAATTATTTTTTTATTCATTTGCATTTTGTGTTTGAGGGGGACTCGACTGTGGCCATTGGAAGTAGAAAATGTCCCAGCATCAGTGGGAGGAATAGTGCCCCATCATTGGTGTCAGTGGGAGGAATAGTGTCCCATCATTGGTATCAGTGGGAGGAATAGTGCCCCATCATTGGTGTCAGTGGGAGGAATAGTGCCCCATCATTGGTGTCAGTGGGAGGAATAGTGCCCCATCATTGGTATCAGTGGGAGGAATAGTGCCCCATCATTGGTGTCAGTGGGAGGAATAGTGTCCCATCATTGGTGTCAGTGGGAGGAATAGTGTCCCATCATTGGTGTCAGTGGGAGGAATAGTGTCCCATCATTGGTGTCAGTGGGAGGAATAGTGCCTCATCATTGGTGTCAGTGAAAGGAATAGTGCCCCATCATTGGTGTCAGTGGGAGGAATAGTGCCCCATCACTGGTGTCAGTGGGAGGAATAGTGCCCCATCATTGGTGTCAGTGGGAGGAATAGTGTCCCATCATTGGTATCAGTGGGAGGAATAGTGCCCCATCATTGGTATCAGTGGGAGGAATAGTGCCCCATCATTGGTATCAGTGGGAGGAATAGTGCCCCATCATTGGTGTCAGTGGGAGGAATAGTGCCCCATCATTGGTGTCAGTGGGAGGAATAGTGCCCCATCATTGGTGTCAGTGGGAGGAATAGTGCCCCATCATTGGGAGGAATAGTGCCCCATCATTGGTATCAGTGGGAGGAATAGTGCTCCATCATTGGTATCAGTGGGAGGAATAGTGCCCCATCATTGGGAGGAATAGTGCCCCATCATTGGTATCAGTTGGAGGAATAGTGCCCCATCATTGGTGTCAGTGGGAGGAATAGTGCCCCATCATTGGTGTCAGTGGGAGGAATAGTGCCCCATCATTGGTATCAGTGGGGGGAATAGTGCCCCATCATTGGTATCAGTGGGAGGAATAATGCCCCATCATTGGTGTCAGTGGGAGGAATAGTGCCCCATCATTGGGAGGAATAGTGCCCCATCATTGGGAGGAATAGTGCCCCATCATTGGTGTCAGTGGGAGGAATAGTGTCCCGTCATTGGTATCAGTGGGAGGAATAGTGCTCCATCATTGGTATCAGTGGGAGGAATAGTGCCCCATCATTGGGAGGAATAGTGCCCCATCATTGGGAGGAATAGTGCCCCATCATTGGTGTCAGTGGGAGGAATAGTGTCCCGTCATTGGTGTCAGTGGGAGGAATAGTGCCCCATCATTGGGAGGAATAGTGCCCCATCATTGGTGTCAGTGGGAGGAATAGTGCCCCATCATTGGTGTCAGTGGGAGGAATAGTGCCCCATCATTGGGAGGAATAGTGCCCCATCATTGGTATCAGTGGGAGGAATAGTGCCCCATCATTGGGAGGAATAGTGCTCCACCATTGGTATCAGTGGGAGGAATAGTGCCCCTTCATTGGTATCATTGGGAGGAATAGTGCCCCATCATTGGTGTCAGTGGGAGGAATAGTGCCCCATCATTGGTATCAGTGGGAGGAATAGTGCCCCATCATTGGTGTCAGTGGGGGGAATAGTGCCCCATCATTGGTGTCAGTGGGAGGAATAGTGCCCCGTCACTGGTGTCAGTGGGAGGAATAGTGCCCCATCATTGGTGTCAGTGGGAGGAATAGTGCCCCATCATTGGTATCAGTGGGAGGAATAGTGCCCCATCATTGGTGTCAGTGGGAGGAATAGTGCCCCATCATTGGTATCAGTGGGGGGGAATAGTGCCCCATCATTGGTATCAGTGGGAGGAATAGTGCCCCATCATTGGTATCAGTGGGAGGAATAGTGCCCCATCATTGGTGTCAGTGGGAGGAATAGTGCCCCATCATTGGTATCAGTGGGGGGGAATAGTGCCCCATCATTGGTATCAGTGGAGGAATAGTGCCCCATCATTGGTATCAGTGGGAGGAATAGTGCCCCATCATTGGTATCAGTGAGAGGAATAGTGCCCCATCATTGGTATCAGTGGGAGGAATAGCGCCCCATCATTGGTGTCAGTGGGAGGAATAGTGCCCCATCATTGGTGTCAGTGGGAGGAATAGTGCCCCATCATTGGTGTCAGTGGGAGGAATAGTACCCCATCATTGGTATCAGTGGGAGGAATAGTGCCCCATCATTGGTATCAGTGGGAGGAATAGCGCCCCATCATTGGTGTCAGTGGGAGGAATAGTGCCCCATCATTGGTGTCAGTGGGAGGAATAGTGCCCCATCATTGGTGTGAGTGGGAGGAATAGTGCCCCATCATTGGTGTCAGTGGGAGGAATAGTGCCCCATCATTGGTGTCAGTGGGAGGAATAGTGCCCCATCATTGGTGTCAGTGGGAGGAATAGTACCCCATCATTGGTATCAGTGGGAGGAATAGTGCCCCATCATTGGTGTGAGTGGGAGGAATAGTGCCCCATCATTGGTGTCAGTGGGAGGAATAGCGCCCCATCATTGGTGTCAGTGGGAGGAATAGTGCCCCATCATTGGTATCAGTGGGAGGAATAGTGTCCCATCATTGGTGTCAGTGGGAGGAATAGTGCCCCATCATTGGTATCAGTGGGAGGAATAGTGCCCCATCATTGGTGTCAGTGGGAGGAATAGTACCCCATCATTGGTATCAGTGGGAGGAATAGTGCCCCATCATTGGTGTGAGTGGGAGGAATAGTGCCCCATCATTGGTGTCAGTGGGAGGAATAGCGCCCCATCATTGGTGTCAGTGGGAGGAATAGTGCCCCATCATTGGTATCAGTGGGAGGAATAGTGTCCCATCATTGGTGTCAGTGGGAGGAATAGTGCCCCATCATTGGTATCAGTGGGAGGAATAGTGCCCCATCATTGGTATCAGTGGGAGGAATAGTGCCCCATCATTGGTGTCAGTGGGAGGAATAGTGCCCCATCTTTGGTGTCAGTGGGAGGAATAGTGCCCCATCATTGGTATCAGTGGGAGGAATAGTGCCCCATCATTGGTGTCAGTGGTAGGAATAGTGCCCCATCATTGGTGTCAGTGGGAGGAATAGTGCCCCATCATTGGTATCAGTGGGAGGAATAGTGCCCCATCATTGGTATCAGTGAGAACTAAAAATAAAATAAAAGTTTTCCCTTCGTTATACTGTAAAGTCCAGCACATGGCAGTCCCCACCTCATCCCTTCACAGAACACTTTGCATTCATTGAGATATATGCAGAGTGATGTCAGAATGTTGCCCATGCGGAGTGAGCGTCCTCCTGCATTCACTGAGCTCCAGCTAGGGGCAGTCCTTGTAGTATTGGTGACTACTGCAGAGATTTCCCGCCTCCAGGGGGACCCCACAGGTATGGGATGTGGACCCTTGCATCGGTCCAAGCTGTCCGTGCAGAAAATCGCCGTTCCTGCAATGAGGTGTCAGCACTGTCATACTGACTGCTTTTCACCTGAACTAAAGAGTCTGTAGGAAGATCAGGGCTTGTTGTGATATTAAAAATCTGCCGAACAAAAGTCAGTGTGTCCTCTCCAGGCAGTCCTGGTGTTTGGCCCCAGGTGGGGGTTCAGCCCTCGGTAGGGAGGTTCGTCATGTACGGCTCTCTGTGTGAATGAAGTTGGTGAATGCAGGACGTCCTATATCAGTCTCACTGGAGCCGCTGACATCATAGATCTGTGACACCGATGTTTAATACTTCCTAAACCATAAATGGAAGAGTGGCCACCATAGTGCCTGTCACCGTGGCCCATTCTCATACACCTTGATGTAACAGGGGCCCCTCAGGATCCCCCCCCCCCCCCTCTCTCTCTCTCTTTGATGCTATTTTTAGCTCACTGACCACACAGAAGGCAACAGACAGCCCCCCCTGCTCCGGCCTTACATTGCATTGTGGGTGACCCTGACCTGTCATTAATAACCAGCACAGAGCAACGATTAGAAGTCATCTCCAGATTCATGTTGTTATTTATTTATTTCAGGTACTTATGTAGCGTTGTCAGTCTATGCAGCACTTTACATATATATTGTACATTCACATCAGTCCCTAACCCTCAAGGGGCGTACAGTCTAAGGTCCCTAACCCTCAAGGGGCGTACAGTCTAAGGTCCCTAACCCTCAAGGGGCGTACAATCTAAGGTCCTGAACCCTCAAGGGGCGTACAATCCAAGGTCCCTAACCCTCAGGGGGCGTACAATCCAAGGTCCCTAACCCTCAGGGGGCGTACAATCCAAGGTCCCTAACCCTCAAGGGGCGTACAATCTAAGGTCCTGAACCCTCAGGGGGCGTACAATCTAAGGTCCTGAACCCTCAGGGGGCGTACAATCTAAGGTCCTGAACCCTCAGGGGGCGTACAATCTAAGGTCCCTAACCCTCAGGGGGCGTACAATCTAAGGTCCCTAACCCTCAAGGGGCGTACAATCTAAGGTCTCTAACCCTCAGGGGGCGTTCAATCCAAGGTCCTTAACCCTCAGGGGGCGTACAATCTAAGGTCCCTAACCCTCAAGGGGTGTACAATCTAAGGTCCCTAACCCTCAAGGGGTGTACAATCTAAGGTCCCTAACCCTCAAGTGTGTACAATCTAAGGTCCCTAACCCTCAAGGGTGTACAATCTAAGGTCCCTAACCCTCAGGGGGCGTACAATCTAAGGTCCTGAACCCTCAAGGGGCGTACAATCTAAGGTCCTGAACCCTCAGGGGGCGTACAATCTAAGGTCCTGAACCCTCAGGGGGCGTACAATCTAAGGTCCTGAACCCTCAGGGGGCGTACAATCTAAGGTCCCTAACCCTCAAGGGGTGTACAATCTAAGGTCCCTAACCCTCAAGGGGTGTACAATCTAAGGTCCCTAACCCTCAAGGGGCATACAATCTAAGGTCCCTAACCCTCAGGGGGCGTACAATCTAAGGTCCCTAACCCTCAAGGGGCGTACAATCTAAGGTCCCTAACCCTCAAGGGGCGTACAATCCAAGGTCCCTAACCCTCAAGGGGCGTACAATCTAAGGTCCCTAACTTACATTCATACATACACATACTAGGGACAATATAGACAGGAGCCAGTTCACCTCCCAGCATGTGTGCATTTCTTTCCACAGCGCTGTTCCGCTATTTCATACGTTTTTATTTTCTGCATGATTGTCAGTTTTTCGGCATTATTAAGGTGATTTGAAATGATGTCCTTATTCTCCAACTACTTAATGGTCCTGTAATCTATCTTTTATGAAATTGTTTCTTAGGCCCATTTCAGACCTGCATCTAAAGTGTGATATGTGTTTGGGTCGCTTTTAAAAAAACAATTGACAAGTGGTAAGGAGAGTTGACACTAATGTTCAGCACTTCTCGCACATGCGCAGTGGGCACCTTGGCTGTGAAGCCGCAAGCTGTCTCAGCCGGGTACCCACACTGAAGATGCCGGCGCCGGGTAGAAAAGACGGCCGGTGACACCAGCCATGGTGTTGAGGACACCGCTGGACCGAGGGACAGGTAAGTGGCTGTATTTTAAAAGTCAGCAGATACAGTTTTTGTAGCTGCTGACTTTTATTCTTTATTTTTTCAGGTGGAACTCCCCTTTAAGCACATATACTGTAGTTAAAAAGTATTTCTTAGAACCCGAGTTTATTGCCACTTTAAGTCATTTGAAATTTTAAAGAGGAGTTCCACCTGAAAAAATAAAGAATAAAAGTCAGCAGCTACAAAAACTGTATCTGCTGACTTTTATAATACAGCCACTTACCTGTCCCTCGGTCCAGCTGTGTCCTCACCACCACTGGTTCCACCGGCCATCTTCTCTCCCCGGGGCCGGCATCTTCAGTGTGGGCACCCAGCTGTGACAGCTTGTGGCTTCACAGCCGGGTGCCCACTGCGCATGTGCGAGAAGCGATGCGCTTTGTGTATGGTTCTGAAGTCTTCTGAGACCTGTCACATGTCCCAGAAGACTACGGGGAGGAAAGGGGGAGGACAACTTTCACTTCCGGTCACCTTAGAAGTGTCAAATTCAGGTACCCCCTCACTCCCCGCTCCCCAAAGGTGCCAATCCTTAACAGGGAGCAGGGGGCAAAGCCGTAAAGCAGAACCTCCCCTTTTGGGTGGAGCTCCACTTTAAAAAGCATACAGCACTATATGAAGTATTGGCTTGCATGTAGAGAAGGGATTCCATACATAACAAGTACTTTCTACAATCAGAAAGTCCACTCTGCTTTTGATGAATCCAAGTGTTCTTGAATCAATTACAACCAACTTTAGCAGATCTCTTACAGTGCAGGACTGCAGCCTCTCGTCAGATGATTCTGTGCTGTGTGTCCTTTTTCTAATACTTGTGGGCTAAGAGTGAAAGTGTCGCTGAGAACCCAATGGTGCAGAGACACATCAGAGATAATGGGAACTTCATGGAATATGAAATCGGGCCGGTAGCTGCACAAGATGGTGAATATTACACCTGCGGGTTGTGTTCCCTGAGTCAGGTTACATCCTTTTAATGGAACTATGTTGGCTGCCTTTGCTGACCCTCCCCCCGAAAATACCCGGCTGTCATACTGATCCAGTGGCTTCAGTACTTCATGCAGATCAGGAGATTCTAATGCCCCATCCAGATCAGAGACTGCTGGGAATTCTCAGCCTCCGAATTCTCGGTGGAAGTTTCCTTTAAATGGGAGTCATTTTCTTGTGTTTTCATTAGAGCCCCTCTGATTAGGTTCTGCTTGGAAAATGTTCATCATTTCTGCCAGACAAGATGATGGAGGTGACTGTGGTAAAGCCGGGCCTAACACCTTGTATGTATAGAGAACCTGGCAGGAGCCAGTCCTCGGGATTTCCATTCTTCCCAGACAATAGAGACTAACATTTTCCAGCGGGTAAAATTACCGTTTTGGAGCCTGGAAAATGACGAGAACGGTTTTGGATGTGTCAGGAAGGAGAGAGCCTTTTACATGTAACATGTGGCGGATCTGCCGTGTAACCTGTCTAGAACCTTATCACAGGGGGAGGGGTGTGATAACATTGGGGGACTGAGCGTTCCCTCCAATCACGGGGGGGGGGGGGGGGGTCGGCGTTCTCCTGGTGTGTTGCCGGAGCACATTTCGGTATAAGGCATCTCCTGGCAGGGAAGTGTGTATTATAGGGTAGGGGAGGAAGACTATGAATAGTCGCAGCGTGAATGAACACCAAACTGGAAATCGCAGCTTCAGAAGCAGTTTATTGGATGACATCACAGAGACAAAGACATGTCCTGCTTACTGTCAGCAATTCACCGCTCACTCGTTTCCAGGATTGTGTACTCCGGCGTCTCTGGGCTGCTCGCCGGCTGCTGTGCTTCATGGGAAGTACGCCGTGGTGTGTACTGATAATTCACATTATAAACGGTCTCTTCTGACAACATCTCTGCACAGGACTGCGTTAACAACACGGGAAACGTGAGTGACTGCCACTTCACGCCGATGTGGTGTGGAATTCACACCGATTTCAGTATGATTCCCGCACCACATCAGAATTGCCCCCTGCGGGTGTGCATGTTCACGAGACCCTGAAATCGGTTCACAAAACGCAGTGCGATGTGCAGAGTCGGATCCCATAGGTATGAACACCCACAGGATCCGATTCTGGTGCGGACAAATTCTGGTTTCCGATTCTGGTGCGGACAAATTCTGGTTTCCGATTCTGGTGCGGGTTCCTGCACGATTTTGGTGCGAATGCAGATGCAGAATGCATACAAACACGTACGGCTCATATTGCACCGCAGAGAAATTACATGTGACTTGTACAGCAATGAGGTGTGATTTCTGTGTCAGTCACATGTGATGTGCAGTGTGAACTGGCACTGAAAGGAGGAGATTTACTAAAACTACTGCACATGGACTCTGCTGCATTTCTGCATGTAACCAATCAGCTTCCAACTTTAGCTTGTTCAATGAAGCGTTGATGATAATACCTGGAAGCTGATTGGCTCCCATGCACAGCTGCCACAGTTTGAATAAATCTCCCCCAAGGCGTATGTCTCTGTATTCAGTCTCTACATATATGTGGCTTCCCCCATGTGGGTTGCCTTTACAAATGTTGGAAGTACAGACAAATACTTGGCGATCCTGCCACAAATCCAGTGAGCGTCATAATTCCTTTAGTAATGTGACAACAATGTTTCTGCCGAGCTGAATTCTAAGAAGTGTTGTGCTGTAGTCTCCCCTCTGGACTACAGAACACATCCCTTTCTCGATAACAAAAGGGGGAGGCATTCTATAGTCCCATCAGACAAGAACTGGGCAGGTCTGACAACACTGCTTGGGATTTCAGTATGGCGGAGACAGTGTGTTGTCAGCTCACCAAAGGCAGTTTGGAACTCACTGAATTTCTGACAGATCAACAAGCATTTTCCACAGTTGCAGCTTTATTAACCTGTTCCTGCCAGCCATACGCACATATGTGACCAATGAGTGGGGGGCTGTAATGCCAAGTGGCTGCATATATATGTCCATGGGGAACAGCCTGTCTGTGCTGACAGTAACTAACATGTTACGGGAAGCACTTTGCGATCTTGTGATTGCCATGACAGCCAATCACAGCGGTCACATGAAAGCCTGCCTCTGCCTTCCGGCACTTAGATCTTCTTAAAGGGCAAGAGGCAGCTGGTGACAACGGGTTTAATAACAAACACACGATAGAAGGTGCATGTATTGCAGAGGTATTGTCTTTTTTTTCACATTTTACTGTCGTTCGGGATTCACACTAATTCGGTTCAACTGGAAATGTGTGAATCCTGCGTAGAAGTTGTGTGAATCTTATTTGAAAGCATTTATATATAGACAGTCTGTGTCTCCCCTCCGTGGCCTTGGCAGTAGGAATGGACAGGACCACCTCTGTGTACTAGAAGTCCTGTCTTAGTAAGCAGTAGGACCCTCGCTGTATGATCGTTCACAAACCTTTGACTCATTCCGGAAAATGTCCTCAGCAGCCAACCAAAATCCTCTTCTACTAATGTGACTGCAAATGGCTGAAATACTGCAACCGTCTGCTACTCGGACCTGATTGGGTGCCATGGAACAGATAGGCCACCAGCGCTGCTACAGAAAGGTGAGCCCCAAGATCACAGGTACTCTTCATATTCTGGAGGGCTCTGCGACCCTAATGCAGTCCATACACGGGTCGAATTACGAATTAATTTTCTTTCGAAGTTTGGAAATTTTGTAATGCGATGGCGCCACCATTGATTTCAAAATTCAACCAACCGAGCCTTTAACCCCTTCACGCCGGCGGCTCCCGGCCCTTTAAGAGTTTCAGAAGCCGGGAGGCAGGGTGGGGTTTAAGGTCATGTGATCGCCGTGACGCGCCATCACGGCGGTCACATGATTGGGAAAGGTTCCGATCGAAAGAGGAGATCGGGACCTTTCCGTGAGTACCACATATGTGTGCTGGGAGCGCGCAGGGCTCATGCTCTCGGCACATATGTTCTTTTTTAATAGAACGCAAATGTGTGGCCGCTCGGCATCGAGGCCCAGACGCCGGGAGGTCGCACGTTTGCGTTCGGCCGGTGTGAAGAGGTTCTCCTTATGTTGCTACAGAAAAGATTTTTCGTGGCCAAGAATTTCCTTTTCTTTCCAGGTCACAGCTTTATATTTATCGCACGATTCTCCCATCAGTGATTTGAAATTCATTTGTTTTTAAAAAAAAATTTCCAACATGCCCGATCACTCAAATTCGATGGTCACACGAAAATCGTCCGTTGCTGTGGCCCCACTAATGGTGCGAAATTTGAACGAAAATTCTTAGAAAAGATTTTCGAAGGAAAATTCTTTCGGAATTCGACCCGCGTATGCCGGCTTTAGTATCACTATATCATATTGAGCCATCATGTGACTGGCCCTCTTCATTCCTAGTAATCAATAGGAGACGTGTAATAAACATGCTCGCTCACCTGCGCTCTGAAATGAATCATGCACAGAAGGAGCAAAGTCCAGTATTGCTTATTCCTGCAGCACCCTGTCTGTCCTTTAGGTGGCAGTAACACGGTGCAGGTTTATACCCTGCACTGCACAGCTCTGCTGCACCTCATACTAGGTAGCCGTGATTTATTTCCATACAAAGTAATGCTGAATAATGGAAAGCAGGACAGGATGTAAGAGAGCCACTATTCCCCTCACAAAGTGTAAGGATCCAATGCTGAGTCCTCACAGACATGTATGTGCGATGACTTAGGCAGGTCATAGACGGGCCGTTTATCGGCCGATAAAGGAAAAATCCGTCGGCCCCGTTGCCGATGCTGCCACCCATGTCTGCGAAAAACGGTCGTTTTTTTGCGGATTTTCCAGCATGACCGATAAAAATAAATGAGGCCCCACTAACGGCGTGATTATCGGCCGATTTTTCTTGCCGACAAAAATTCGGCCAATAAACGACCCGTCTATGGCCTGCATTACACTGGGACACAGGGGGGTTATTCACTAAGACTGGAGGGTGCAAATCTGCCACAGCTCTGCATAGAAACCAATCAGCCTCCAGGTTTTATTGTCAAAGCTTCATTGAACAAGGAGAAATCAGAAGCTGATTGGATTCCGAGTTTTAGTAAATCTCCCCCATTGCGGCAGCACCTGTTACACCGCTGTGTCCTGTGGGAAATATCAGCTGCCGCCTGTGGAGATCTCCCCCTGTGCCCCATCGACCTCTACCATCAACACAGAATGCAAGATAAAACTCCAAATTTTAGAGTTGTCCTCACAGCAAGGGGTTATCTCCAGGAGAGAATCCTCCCCCCCCCCCCCGCCCCAATAACACACACTTTGTAGAAATTTAATCTCACTTCCTGTTGCTGCTTGAGGACAGGAAGTGAAGGGAAATCTCTTTCAGACAGACAGCAAGAATATAGTGACAAGTTTTAGCCCCTTTCTAGTTTTGGTTATATATACACTAAAATGTATTGGTTTACAGTGCCAATCTGCTAGAATCTATAAATACAGCCAGTTATTGCCCCCCCCCCCAAACTTCTTTTTCTGTAATGGTGGAGTGTCTAATATCCAACTTGATACATTTTACAAATAGCAAAGTATTGAACCTTCCATTTCTTCATGGACGCTTTAGTGCTTTTTGTGTTTTGCTGAACCTCACTACAGTCCATTTAACATGGTTTCCTATGGGACGCCATCTCATCTATGTGTTTTCAGCTGCTGCATTTTTGGAAAGGGTCAGGGACTTTTTTTTATTCCCGCAACAGATTGCAACATCCATAGGTGTGAACCGGGCCTTATATCTGGATCTGGTCTGCTCAGCTGAGAGAATAGCCACACAGGGGGCAAGATTCAATATTTGCAATTGTGATGGGGCAAAGGAGGTGTTGGGATACTGTGAGAAATGTGTCCTTCACAGGAGAGGTTCTGTGTTTTCTGTTAGGGATCATGGTGTGAAAATCTGGGGCCCTGTGATGATCTGGGGCCATAGGATGAACTAGGGCCTTATGATGATCAGGGGCCATATGATGATCGGGGGCCATATGATGATAGGGGGCCATATGCTAATTGGGAGCCATATGATGATCGGGGGCCATATGATGAAATAGGGCCATATGATAAGCGTTGGCCATAAAATGATCTGGGACAATATGATTATCTGGGGCCCTATAATGAACTGGGACTTATGATGATTTGGGGCCCTATGATGATCTGGGGCCATATAATGATCTTGGACCATATGATCATCAGGGGCCCTATGATGATCTAGGGCTCTATGATAATCTGGGGCCCTATGATGAACTGGGGCTTATGGTTTGTGGCCCTATGATGATCATGGGCCATATGATGATCTGGGGCCCTATAATGATCTTGGACCATATGATGATCTGGGGCCACAGGATGATCAGGGGCCCTATGATGATCTGGGGCTCTATGATGATCTGGGGCCTATAATTTGGGGCCCTATGATGATCAGGGGCCATATGATGATCTGGGGCCCTATAATGATCTTGGACCATATGATGATCTGGGGCCACAGGATGATCAGGGGCCCTATGATGATCTGGGGCTCTATGATGATCTGGGGCCTATAATTTGGGGTCCTATGATGATCTGGGGCCATATGATGATCTGGGGCCCTATAATGATCTTGGACCATATGATGATCTGGGGCCCTATGATGATCTGGGGCCATATTACGATCTGGGGCTCTATGATGATCTGGGGCCCTATAATGAACTGGGGCTTATGGTTTGGGGCTCTATGATGATCAGGGGCCATATGATGCTCTGGGGCCCTATAATGATCTGGGGTCCTATGATGATTTTGGGCCCTGTGATGATGATCTGGGACCATATGACATACAGTCATGGCCGAAATTGTTGGCACCCTTGATATTTTTCCTGAAAATCAAGTATTTCACACAAAAAAGGTATTGCATTAACACATGTTTTGCTATACACATGTTTATTCCCTTTGTATGTATTGGAACAAATATAAAACAGAGGCAGAAAAGCAAATATGACATAATGTCACACAAAACCCCAAAAATGGGCTGGACAAAAGTATTGGCACCCTTAACTTAATATTTGGTTGCACACCCTTTGGAAAACATAACTGAAATCAGTCGCTTCCTATAACCATCAATAAGCTTCTGACACCTCTCACCCGGAATTTTGGACCACTCTTCCTTTGCAAACAGCTCCAGGTCTCTCTTATTGGAAGGACACCTTTTCCCAACAGCAATTTTAAGATCTCTCCACAGGTGTTCAATGGGATTTAGATCTGGGCTCATTGCTGGCCACTTCAGAACTCTCCAGCGCTTCTTTGCCATCCATTTCTGAGTGCTTTTTGACGTATGTTTGGGGTCATTGTCCTGCTGGAAGACCCAGGATCTTGGACGCAAACCCAGCTTTCTGACACTGGGCCCTACAGTGCGACCCAAAATCCTTTGGTAATCCTCAGATTTCATGATGCCTTGCACACAGTCAAGGCACCCAGTGCCAGAGGCAGCAAAACAACCCCAAAACATCATTGAACCTCCACCATATTTTACCGTAGGTACTGTGTTTTGTTCTTTGTAGGCCTCATTCCGTTTTCGGTAAACAGTAGAATGATGTGCTTTACCGAAAAGCTCTATCTTGGTCTCATCTGTCCACAAGACGTTTTCCCAGAAGGCTTTTGGCTTACTCAAGTACATTTTGGCAAACTGTAGTCTTGCTTTTTTATGTCTCTGTGTCAGCAGTGGGGTCCTCCTGGGTCTCCTGCCATAGCGTTTCATTTCATTTAAATGTCGACGGATAGTTCGCGCTGACACTGATGCTCCCTGAGCCTGCAGGACAGCTTGAATGTCTTTGGAACATGTTTGGGGCTGCTTATCCACCATCCGGACTATTCTGCGTTGCAATCTTTCATCAATTTTCCTCATCCGTCCACGACCAGGGAGATTAGCTACAGTGCCATGGGTTGCAAACTTCTTGATAATGTTGCGCACTGTGGACAAAGGCAAATCTAGTTCTCTGGAGATGGACTTGTAACCTTGAGATTGTTGATATTTTGCCACAATTTTGGTTCTCAGGTCCTCAGACAGTTCTCGTCTCCTCTTTCTGTTGTCCATGCTTAGTGTGGCACAGACAGACACACAATGCAAAGGTTAAGTGAACGTCTCTCCTTTTTATCTGCTTTCAGGTGTGATTTCTATATTGCCCACACCTGTTACTTGCCCCAGGTGAGTTTACAGGAGCATCACATGCTTGTAACATTCTTATTTATCCGCAGTTGTGAAAGGGTGCCAATACTTTTGTCCAGCCCATTTTTGGAGGTTTGTGTGACATTATGTCGAATTTGCTTTCTTTCCTCCCTTTTTTTGTTTTGTCCCAATACACACAAAGGGAATAAACATGTGTATAGCAAAACATGTGTTAATGCAATACGTTTCGTGAGAAATACATGATTTCCTGGAGAAATATCAAGGGTGCCAACAATTTCGGCCATGACTGTATGGGCAGGCCTGTGCTGAGCTCTCCTTTAGTGTGTAACAAATGACAGGTCCAGGTCCCGTCTGATGTGGTTCTGTATGTAGCAATGCTGTATATTCAGTGCTGGAGGCATTTGTTCATACAAATATGTGACAACCAGAACTGGCCTCAGAACAGATTCCTACCAGGAAAGGATCAATGCAGCAAACCGTGTCACCATTCATTCTAACAGACTCTTTGTAATTGTCATTTTGTGAATTAAATTTGTAATTTTGTTTCCTGTGTTCCATATTAATGAAGCACATTGGTGGCCCATAGCTGTGTGTCCTGAAATGTAGTAAATGGCTGAATGTCAGTCTAATGTTTACCTCGTCACGAGTAATATAATGACACATCGGGCTGAAAGTAGAACGCCTAGAACCCCTGTGATCTGTTTCTGCCATCTGTGTCCCATTGGGGAGATTTCTCTTGTCTTTCCTCCTCCTTTGCCTTATCAGATTGAGGTTCCATGCACACTCATGCGACACGTTGTGACTTTGGACACATAGGGGTCGATTTACTAAAGGCAAACAGACTGTGCAGTTGCTCCAGAGCTTAGTAAATGTGCAGAAGCCCTGCTGACTTCCATCATCCAATCGTGTGTAAGCAAAAATGCTTTTTTTTTTTATAATTTTCCCTGCACGTGAATGGGTATTCTTTGCAAAGTGGAGCTTTACCTCATTTACTAAGCAGTGGAGCAGCTGCACTTGTAGAGTGCACAGTCTATTTGCCTTTAGTAAGTCCACCCCAGAAAGTTGCATGACAAGTCCACGTATTTTAGTAGAAGCTGTTCAAATCAATGTGACTTTACAAAGTTTCCTGCAATGCTTTCATGAGACTTTGTTGCGACTTGAGTGCCATAGACTGCAATGTAAACTCTCAAAAGTTGCATCCTAATGTTATAAATGCAACACTCAAAGCCAAAGTGGTAATGGAAGTCGCACATCTTTGGAGTCGCCCAAGTGTGAATGGAGCCTCAGAATTTAGTAAGGCAGCACCCATTCCCAGAGCAGGTTGGGGAGAAGTCAGCAGTCATTTTACTGATACTTGGATACTAGAGGTCTCTGGGAAAATAACATATATATATATTCCAATGTGTATCGTAGCAGGAAAGCCCAGCCGGTCTAGTAAAACCCGGATCTTTTCGGTCCTTTCCAGCAGCGCGCTTACATCTAAATCTATATTGGTCTTGGGAGGATTTCCTCATTTCAGTAAGTCATTTATTACTCGGTGTAATCGCTTTATGGTCTCGAGTCTTCCTCTCTGCTCTGAAGGAAGAATACTGAGGATTGGAACAATAGAACACATCATAAAAGTCTTACTTACACTCCTACCGCATGAGGAAATTCTCAGGATCGCCGGCCTAATGACTTGTTGAGTCTATTTTGGCACACGGCGGCTCTGCAGCCCTTAATATTGTCAAGGTGTATTTCTGCGCCCCCCTTCGATACGGACTTGAAAGTTAATTGTTTTCTCAAAATCATTTGGGGGCGAGATGGAAAATGGAGATAGCGTCAGCCTGTCCGTAGCCTGTTCTCCACCTGTTGTTATTTCGGTCTGGCCCAATCAACCTGCTAGCCAGGCTGGAGCCACAGACCATCTGGAAAAACTGCAGTGTTTATAAAACTGACATAGAGAGTCACCCCTGGGCCCTGACCTCCCACACAAATCTGGAAGTCATTAAAACTGCCCTGGCTCTTTTCACTGCTCTGAGCTGAGAGCCGAGATCTGGGTCCCGAGCACATTTGGAGATCTCGTTAGCAGCCGCTGCAAATGTAGCTAGTTTGTCCCTAATTGTCTGTTTTTGTTAGTTTTAAAGTAGACAGGAGCTTACAAATCCCGAGCCTTACACAGAGCCGCAGAGAGAGACCACTTGTAATATCAATTTCTTCTTCATTTTTATTGTTTCTCTATGAAGATGGAATTCTTTGTGATTTGTTCTGAAACAATCCGATAGGAACTACATTTTTTTTTTATGACCGCTTAGCTGGACCAATTTCCTTATTTCTTCTCCTATATTCCTGAGAAGTTTAATGGCAAATTATATTTGATTAATTGATTTCATGAAACGCTTAAACAAAATGCATTGTACAATCATCAGGTAAAGTGTGTAATTTTTCCACGGGGAACACGCGCCAGATACATTTCCATGTGTATTCCATGTATACCGCGTGCTCTGATTTATAAAGCCCGAGTTTAGCTACAAATTAAAAAAAAAGATAGCACAAGAAATATTTCTTACATTTAATGCAACTTGTCCCTTGTGCTGGTGCCGGCTGTCCTAGTTTAAAGTCCTCTGCCCCCCCCCCCCCCCCCCAGACATAATTTTCCACTGCTGTGGGGGTAATGCAAATGCTGGACCTGCCAAGAGTGCTGACTGTGCTAACCATTTGGCCACCCCTCCTTCATTCATAAAACCCATACTATGACGTCCATGAATGAAAAGTGATCTATGAATGGTGGACAGATGGATGAATGAAAGGTCCACCGTCTCCATTCATAGATCACTTTTCATTCATGGGGGGTATATTACAGCTTCTATTGACAAAGGAGGGAACGGAAAGGGTGGGTGTAGTTGGTGCCTGTGACGTGACCAGTGCTCCTACATACTCCCGTGGCACCATAAGAAAACAGCTGCGGGGTATGGGAGGGGGGCAGAGGACACAGGATTTCAACTAGGAAAGCTGGCACCAGCATAAGGGACACCTTGCATTACATGGAAGTACTGCCCCTTGTGCTGATTTAAAAAAATAAAGGTGCATTCTGCTTGGACATGAACATTTTGCATTAAAATCACCCAGTCTACCTGCATTGGGTTGTATCTTGTGCAATCCTGCTAACGTCATATCTGCAGGCGCTGGGTTCTTCTGAAAGGACCTGACTGAACCCGTACAAATGTAGCCAGTGTGTCCCCTGGTTCTAGCCTCGCCCTCTCTGAGAGCACTGCTAGGAGCATGAGAGGGAGGCTGCACATTCGTGTGACAACACTTTACAACCCATCTAGACCACGGGTGTCAAACTGACAGCCCTCCAGCTGTTGCCAAACTACAAGTCCCATGATTCATTGCAAGATTGACAGTTACAAGTATGACTTCCAAAGGTAGAGGCATGAGGGGACTTGTAGTTTGGCAACAGCTGGAGGGCAGCCAGTTTTACACCCCTGATCTAGAAGATGTGAAAAATACCTCAGAATAATATGGAACTCAAAGAGTAAACCAAGCAGACTTTAACATTTGCACTGGTGCAGTGTTTTCTGGATATGCCTATCAATGAGGATGCACCGATATATTGGCCGAAAATAGGGCTGTCGGCATTTTACCGATAGAACAAAAAAGGTGCTGATAATGGCATGCTGCGTCCCATAGACTTCAGTGCAAAATTGTTTCCCATAGACTTCAGTGCAAAATCGTGTCCCATTGACCAGCCAGCCACATTAATTAAATTTGTAATTAAAAAAAACTGTCCATTTCAGTTTTTGGCCAAGTGCATCCTGAATGTTCCGTTTCGGTTTTGGCACCAGAATTTTCACTTCGGTGCACCACTACCTATCAGTCTAATCACTGATTTCATGTGTTGCGGTGATTTCTGCAACTAGCTATGATTTGGCTGCCCGTGTCATTTAGCTTGGTTTCCATGTTAGGTTTTGTGGTCATGTGACCAGTTTGGGGGTTCAGAATATCCGGTTTATTGACCCAGTATTGTGCTCTGACCCCTATTAGATGTGTTGGATGTTCTTCATTCCATTAGGTTGTCTGCTGTATCCTATGAACACATCGGATGCTATTTCATACACAAAACAAGTGTGTTCTTTCAGATACTTTTACTGATTAGAGCGTCGGAGTTAAAAATAGCAATTAGAGCCCATAGATCACGAAAAACAGATTCTTACTTTTATGTTGTTTCTTCCAGGAATGTAACATCAGATGTCCCAAGACCTTTCATATTTATTAGTGTACTTGACGTACGGCAGTAGAATTATTTTTACTTTCCGGTAATAGGTTCCCCCTGCTGATAGATTTCTGCGCCGGTCACCTCAACCCCATCTCTGTGGGTTAGAGAAGAGTCATGGCTCCGATGTGGCTGCAGGCAGGTTGTAACCTTGTTACATGTTTTAGGACCACAAACCATCTGGTTGGATTTGAGCTGAGCTGGTCACTGTGATCTTGGCAGTATTTTTATTAGAGGTGCGTAGCTAATGAATTTTCTACAGCTCCAAACTCTCCGTGGATAATTGAAATCTCCTGGATGACGGCTATGACTGGCGACCTGTTCTGGGGCCAGAGCCTGTGTGTTGATTGGAGTCCGACATCACTTCTAGATTGCAATCTCGGTGACTAGATTAATACAAATAATATGGTTTTCTTTATCTACTAAAAGTTATTTTAAAAGTTCTTGCATTTTGTATGGTGTTTTAGTATTCTCGAGTAGCTGTAGTATCCTGTTCCTGATTCCCTGCAGTCACTGACTGTACTCGGGGCTATTACAGACTGTCTGGGTAAAATATATCACCTAACGGTCTGCAGATCAAAGTAATCTTTATATAAAGCCAAAAGCTTTCCAAACATATAACTAAAATATGAACTTAACTGAGGGTTTGCCATCTTATAGGAAACATAAAAATGTGCATTGTGCTTTAGCAGTACCCTGAAAGAATGACCTTGTGTCTTGAATTCATCCTAAAAAGTATCAAAACACTTCCAGTTATGTAGCCTTGTAGATGTATATGAGGGTGTTATTATATAGGGTTTATATAGCACCAACAGGTTGTGCAGCGCTGTACATGTAAAGGAAGACAGTACTGTTACAATACACCTCAGGAGAAGGGCCGTGTTTTTCAGAGCTTACATTTTACACCACTGCTGTCTCTGACTGATAGTCTCACCAGGTTTGGAATGAGATTTGGTGATGTCACTACTGTGCTTCTCACGGTTCTCCTTGCTGGAGAGGAAGTTGAACATGAGGATCTGCAGTGGAAGGATCTTCCTGCTTCTACTTATTCATTCTGTTGATTTGTGCTACCTTCACTTTTCCTACTGCTTCTTGTTATTAATCCACCAGTCACCTAGATAGGGAGGGCAGCCGTGATATGAGGAAGCAAAGTCCTGCTCCACTTTCACACAGACCCAGTGCAGAACAAGACATGGAGGCAATCAGGAAAAGGTCAGCTGTAAGGAAACCACAGGAAACGATGTCAATAGGTTTATACCCTGTGTTTGTGTATTTATTTTTACTGCACAGGTCCTCTTTAACCCCCTCACCCTCCAGAGGATTTACCCCCCATTCCTGACCAGGCCATTTTTTGTGGTACAGCGCTGCGTTACTTTAACTGACTGTTGCGCGGTCATGTAACACTGCACCCAAATGAAATTTACATCCTTTTTTCCCACAAATTGAGCTTTTTTTCGGTGGTATTTGATCGCCTGTGCGGTTTTTATTTCTTGCGCTAATTTAAAAAAAAAGGCCGCCAATTTTGAGAAAAAAAAAACAATGTTTGACTTTTTGTTATTAAACATGTCCATTAAAAAATCTAATTTTGTCATAAATTTATGCCAAAAAAGTCCCAATACATGTAAATTAATTAGTTTATGTGAAAATTATAGTGTTTACAAATGGTGGTATAGATAATGGGATTTTTTTTTTTTTTAAATACTACTGCGAACAGCAACTTACTGCGGGCATTCTGACATCGGGGGGGGGGGGGGGGGGGGACTGACTAACTGCCACTGACATCCCCAGTGACACCAATACAGTGATCAGTGCTAATAAAAATCACTGGCACTGGGAAGGAAGGGGTTAACATGTGGGGAGATCAAAGGGTTAACTGTGTGTGCTTCACTGTAATCACACTGATTTGCAGATCCGTACAAAGCAGTGTGCAGGAGCTGACGGGAGAGATCTGTACTGTGATACATGGTGATCGCTTGGTGCCGGGACCCGGTGATCGACAAGTGAGACCACCAATAGCAGTGCAGGTAGGGCACACACTCCGTAACCGGAAATGCAAAATCACGTATATATATGTGATTTTGCGCACCCCTGCAGCCCTGTATTAGTATTTCTGCTATAGGGCGTCGGGAAAGTGATTAAAGCAGAACTATTGGCTCCTTCCACACCCCTTTAACAAATTGCTTCCATAAAAAAAAAAAAAAAAAAAAACACCCTTTCCTATATGTCCCTTATACTCACCTAAATTCACAGACATGAGAGTCCCGAGTCTAAAATGAAGCTTATCATTTAAATTCCAAACTTCATGCTGTGAGCAATGGCCAACATAATACAAGCGGTCCTTTATACTACTGCAATCAGGGTGCTAAACAATGCTGACAGAAAATAGAATGTAAAAATAATTATCTCTATATTAAAATGCACATTATGCCCCTTGGACCCGGGGTGTTTGGTCCCTGTGCTTCCAATTCCAGCGATTTAGTGCACCCTGGAGGCACAGGTGCAGCGTCCATGTCTGCAGCCTGTTAGAGTCTATAGCAGGCTGAGATATGCCGGCTGAACAATGTTACTTGTGTTGGAGGTCCTATGCCGACACCGCAGGACCCGAGATGTACTTGTATCTGCTTTGTAATGCTGCATGTGTAACTTAGTAACAAACTTGTGATTAAAGTGTTACTAAATCCCGGACCCCGCATTCACTATATCCGCTCCCCCTGGACCCCGCATTCACTATATCCACTCTCCCCGGACCCCGCATTCACTATATCCGCTCCCCCCGGCCCCCGCATTCACTATATCCACTCTCCCCGGACCCCGCATTCACTATATCCGCTCCCCCCGGACCCCGCATTCACTATATCCGCTCCCCCCGGACCCCGCATTCACTATATCCGCTCCCCCCGGCCCCCGCATTCACTATATCCGCTCCCCCCGGACCCCGCATTCACTATATCCGCTCCCCCCGGACCCCGCATTCACTATATCCGCTCTCTCCGGACCCCGCATTCACTATCTCCGGTATCCCCGGACCCTGCATTCACTATATCCGGTATCCCCGGACCCCGCATTCACTATATCCGCTCCCCCCGGACCCCGCATTCACTATATCCGCTCTTCCCGGACCCGGCATTCACTATATCCGCTCTCCCCGGACCCCGCATTCACTATATCCGCTCTCTCCGGACCCCGCATTCACTATCTCCGGTATCCCCGGACCCCGCATTCACTATCTCCGGTATCCCCGGACCCCGCATTCACTATATCCGCTATCCCCGGACCCTGCATTCACTATATCCGCTCCCCCCGGACCCCGCATTCACTATATCCGCTCTTCCCGGACCCGGCATTCACTATATCCGCTCTTCCCGGACCCGGCATTCACTATATCCGCTCTCCCCGGACCCCGCATTCACTATATCCGCTCTTCCCGGACCCGGCATTCACTATATCCGCTCTCCCCGGACCCCGCATTCACTATATCCGCTCTTCCCGGACCCGGCATTCACTATATCCGCTCTCCCCGGACCCCGCATTCACTATATCCACTCTTCCCGGATCCGGCATTCACTATATCCGCTCTTCCCGGACCCGGCATTCACTATATCCGCTCTTCCCGGACCCGGCATTCACTATATCCGCTCTCCCCGGACCCCGCATTCACTATATCCGCTCTTCCCGGACCCGGCATTCACTATATCCGCTCTCCCCGGACCCCGCATTCACTATATCCGCTCTTCCCGGACCCGGCATTCACTATATCCGCTCTCCCCGGACCCCGCATTCACTATATCCGCTCTTCCCGGACCCGGCATTCACTATATCCGCTCTCCCCGGACCCCGCATTCACTATATCCGCTCTTCCCGGACCCGGCATTCACTATATCCGCTCTCCCCGGACCCCGCATTCACTATATCCGCTCTTCCCGGACCCGGCATTCACTATATCCGCTCTCCCCGGACCCCGCATTCACTATATCCGCTCTTCCCGGACCCGGCATTCACTATATCCGCTCTTCCCGGACCCGGCATTCACTATATCCGCTCTCCCCGGACCCCGCATTCACTATATCCGCTCTCCCCGGACCCCGCATTCACTATATCTGCTCTCCCCGGACCCCGCATTCACTATATCCGCTCTCCCCGGACCCCGCATTCACTATATCCGCTCTTCCCGGACCCGGCATTCACTATATCCGCTCTCCCCGGACCCCGTATTCACTATATCCGCTCTCCCTGGACCCCGCATTCACTATATCTGACTATATCTGGTCTCCCACAGTACACACAACATGGAAATGCAATTATTTTAGTAAATATAAACTGCTAAACACCTTTTCTCATCAGCAGCATATAGCAGCCTTGTGACTCCAATCAGTGTCCAGCAGAGCACTGGTTAAAGCTTGTAGGAGGAGATTTTTTTGCTCCAGGAGGATGCAGAACCCCTCACCTGTCTGCACATTGCTGATTGGCCCTGTGCTGATCACAAGCACTCTTCCAAGAAAAAAAAAAACCTCTCTAGCAATGCACACCAAACTGAGCATGTGCAGCTTGCTTCCAAGGCTCTATTCTATCAGCAGACTGAGCATGTTCAGAGTGACGCCACAACATTTATCAGGAGATAAGAGGGGGACACTGGAAGAAGGGGAGGATCAGAGAAGAGAGGATCAAACAGCCTTTTTACACACTGTGGAGGATTAACCCCTTAGGTTCCACAGTGAGTATATCAAGCATGCTTTGCTGCATATACTGAACACTTTTAATAACTTTTATTCTGTTTTTTATTTCTCCACAAAGCGAATAAACGGATCATTCAAGTAGTGGATAAAGATGACATAAGACAGTCACATACTTGATAAATAAAGTGTCAGGAAGTCCCGGGAGAGGGCAGAACACGCCTCCAGTGCGTCATTTTTGAATACATTCCGATGGTAATGGTGGAAACATTTGTGGAAATACTTTTAATACTTGACCCTTGAAATCCCACATCTTTAATCCTTCTTCCTACAACCTTCTCTTTCCCGCATAGACATTTATAGACTTCTCCTCCCTCAGACTTCACCAGTTTCCATCCCTTGATTAGGCTGTTGGGATTCCATGTGATATCAGGTTTTACCATTATCAGACATCTTCATCCAGACTTCTGAGGGGGAAGAGTGTCCTAAAGTCTTGGTCTGGATGGGAGAAGTCAGAGTAGAGAGGTGAAATCATCAATACAGAATCCGGGACTGCTACTATCAATGTATCATGGTGCAGGGGGCCCGTTGTGTGCAGATTTGTTGCATGTGTGAACAGCTGTATAGAAATCTGTGCCATGTGTCGCTTCACCATAGGGCTCCATGAAACCCGGGCTTATTTGTGGGGTCGGAGGTCATGTGTTTATGGATTATGCAGATCAATAGCCCAGATCGGGAGAAGAACACTTGCCGCCCGCCTGCAAACAATCAAATCTTTGGCTGGAAGTTGTCTGGCATGTGGACAGTGAACACATCCCTCCGACACATGCTGTTTCCAGCCTGGCACCACAACACTCATCCGTCTCATCCTTCTGCTGCAACAATGACAGCTCCTTCAGAACATGTGCTCACCAGATCCGCCGCTTCATCAGCTGACAGCGGCCTACCCCACACTGTCAGGGTAGGGCACAGAAACATCGGGCCCTAACCCTTTCCTATCCACAATGCTACTCGGCTGAGGAAAAGGATTACCAACGGTACAGCATTGCAGGCATCAAATCGTCCTCATTGTATGTTTATGATGTTGTTAGTCGATGACTTTCTGCTGTCCACCTACAGAGAAGATCACCCGATGAAAGGAGACCTAGGTCCCCTCCATAGGTAGGTCCCCTCCGTAGGTGGACTTGTATAAAGGATCTCCCGGGTAGTAGTTGTGCGTTTCATCTGGAGGCCCTGTGACCGTACTGAGTACTCAGCATTGGGAAGTTCTATGTTATGCTGCGTGTTTCATGAACAGAGTAACCTCAATAGCTGTACGGATGGATGTTGTTACCTGTCTAGAATATGAGGGACTGTGGTCATGGTCAGGAACTGCTATTCCCTGCTATGTGATGACAGAGCAAGTTCCATACTGCAGGTAGTTCTATGACTGGTGGGGGCTCCATCCAGCCTCCAGCACACGCCGGGAGCCATTCTGCCCCTCTCTTCATGGCCCTGGCCCTTTCAGCAAGAGGCTGGATGAAGGAAGTGGAGATATTAGAGGTCCAAGCAAGGGGTCTGTGCTACATCAGTGATGCAAGAGGTTCTGGCCGGCCCGGCTAGTATTTCATGCAATTAAATGCAGAACTTCCAGAATGAATTCTGTCAGATCTGTGTCTGGTTTCCTCTGTGACTTATGGATTTCCAGCCTGGGACGTTCCTGGCTTGCAGCGTGCTGGGGGAGCAGAGAGTCTCTCGTTAGCTTTGGATCTCTACAATATCTCGGCGATAATTAGCCATCTATTTAGTAGACTTCTATTATTCATCTGAATTGGAATATAATGTATAGCTGCAGTTTGCACCAAATCCGGACTAATGTGAGACGTTTGATACCCTTTACTGATTTAAAGCAGAACTCCGCTATAGGTAAACATTGTCTAAATCCATCGGTCATGTGTCTTGTTCTGGAATCCCTGAGTGCTTTGTGTATTTCCTCCAGGTCTGTACAGAAGTCCAGGGTGAGACTTCCTGTAATAAAGACCGCTCACTGCTGCTCTCTCTGCTTGTGCAGGGGGACTGGTCTTGTCCCCGCCCCCCTGCAAGGCTGTAGTAGGTGGAGCCTGCTGGGCCCCTCCCACAGATCTGCTCTCTGTACAGCACAGTGATGATGTCTTTTTTACATTTGTAAAAGCGTTTGGTGCACCTGAAGGGGATCTGAATCCTTTGTAACTATTGAGGAAAATATATAAATGAAGGTTTTCATGCCTGGAGTCCACCTTTAAGTTACGAAACGTGGAAGCTTTTGGGACTTGTTAGACTCCCCCAGCTAAAGAGGGACCCGACAGATCCTGGAAGCTCTCATATTTAATAATAATAATAATAATAATAATAATAATAATAATTATTATTATTATACAGAATTTATACGGCACCAACAGTGTGCGCAGTGCTCTACAGAACGAAGGCAGACATTACAGTACAGGAGCAGGGGCCTCCAAACTATGGCACTCCCAACTGTTGAAGTACTACAAGTCCCATCATGCCTCTGGAAGTCTTGCCTGTGGCTGTTAGAGTCTTGCAAGGCCTCATGGGACTTGCAGTTCCTCAACACGTGGAGGGCCGTAGTTTGGAGACCCCTGTACAAGAGGAATCAGAGCGCCCTGCTCGTTAGAGCTTACAATCTAATATTTTAGGGTGATATTTCATCTTACCAGTCCGGATATTTGTGCTTTGTAATAGATTTATATACTAATTGCATTTTCTTCATTCCTGTCATAAATCCAGTGTAGCTTTCTGTGCACTAAAGTAGAATCCTAACTAAAATTATCAGCGTCTGTGACTGCAAAACGTTTACTATCACTGGACACCTTTAATGATGACTTCATGGGCCGGTGACTTCATCCATTTAGCTGGTGCTTTAGTCTTTTCTGAAGATGATTTGCCCGTCATTCCTGATCAGGTCCGTCCAGCCTCGGAGAACAGACTTTGGTGCAGGTGATGTGTCACCTGTAGTGTACGCGGAGCTGTACTGTACGGAGCTGGCTGTTCCAGACATAAGATTCAGGCTGAGGGTCTATCACATGCTGGCCAAGGTTTAGTGACTGATCACCGTGTCTGAGACAGCAGACAGCAACATGTGAGACTCATCTCCGCTCACCACATCCCCAAGACAGGTCTGTCTGACCGCTTGTATGTCCACAAACCTCACATTTCCTGTTTATTCTATAACTTTTCACCTCAACCGGAGGATGATAACGCAGTCTGGAGCCCACTACAGACACTACCAGTACAATCCGGCTTATAAAATCATCTTCACAATACTCAGATTTCACTTTCAAGTCTGGCCGGCCATCCCGCAATCCTTCATCCATAACACAAATATACATCTTCTCCGGCCTATCCAGGTAATGCTCATCCAGTATAAACAGGCTGAATACAAATCGCTTTTTATGTTGGTGAATCCACATGAGACGCTGTGTTACTAGATTACATGTAGAGGAGCTGACACTCTAGTGTCCCTCCAACAGTCACACTATCATAATATTATTATTATACAGGATTTATATAGCGCCAACAGTTTCCACAGCGCTGTACAACATAAGGGAGACAGTACAATTACAATACATTTCAGTACAGAAGGAATAGGAGGGCCCGGCTCATGGAGCTTACAATCTAAAGGAAGGGGGAGGTAGTACAAAAGGTGATAGCTGCGGGGGATTATCTGGCGGAGGTGATTCAAGTACAGTTCTTAGGTGGGGGTGGGGTAGGCTTCCCTGAAGAAGTGAGTTTTCAAAGATCGCCTAAAGGCAGACAGGGTGGGGGCTGACCGGACATGCTGTGGTAGGGAGTTCCAGAGGATGGGAAAGGCTCTGGAGAAGTCCTGGAGGCAAGCATCGGAGGAGGTGAGAGCTAGAGAGGAGGATATCAGGGGAGGAGCGGAGTGGGCGATTTGGGCGGATAATACATTCATATAACACCAACACATACCGCAGTGCTGTACAGAGAATGCTCAGCCAGGCACATCAGTCTGTGTACCAGAGGAGCTTACACTCTAATGTCCCCTCCCCCACAGTCACATCAGTCTGTGTACCAGAGGAGCTTACACTCTAATGTTCCCTCCCCCACAGTCCCATCAGTCTCTGTACCAGAGGAACTTACACTCTAATGTCCCCTCCCCCACAGTCCCATCAGTCTCTGTACCAGAGGAACTTACACTCTAATGTCCCCTCCCCCACAGTCCCATCAGTCTCTGTACCAGAGGAGCTTACACTCTAATGTCCCCTCCCCCTCAGTCACATCAGTCTCTGTACCAGAGGAGCTTACACTGTAATGTCCCCTCCCCCACAGTCCCATCAGTCTCTGTACCAGAGGAGCTTACACTCTAATGTCCCCTCCCCCACAGTCCCATCAGTCTCTGTACCAGAGGAGCTTACACTCTAATGTCCCCTCCCCCACAGTCACACACTATTATCATATATTTTATAGCTCTGACATATACCGCAGTGCTGTACAGAGAATGCTGCTATCTGTAGTACCACCACAACAGATCTCTTGCCCCGGGGTAACAGTGTCACCATGTACCTGTACAATAAATGTCAGGTTCACATATCTCTGGAAATGGCAGCCCTGCCCAGGATATACCTGACCATGTGTCTGGAATGAGCTGGGTTTTGTCTGGGCTTCTCTGCTTGGCATGTGTGGAACAATGGTGGAGATGCAGAGAGAATGCGTTGTCTGGCGGGCTGCGAATGCTTTGTGTGTTCAGATAGACCCGTTGGCGCACTCATATCTATCAATGAACAGTCAGCCTTTTCACGGTTTCCCCCTTCTAACTAATTACGTGTTCCTTTCCTGCAAGAGATCATTTGTGCCTTTGTTCTGACAGTGGTTCTGTGTGCGGGGAATCATGCTGTGTGGCGGTGTCTTCCCATGTGTGACTATAATGAATGTCAGGAGGTGATAATACCGGACTAATCTCTATGCCGCCCCTTTTATACATTGTATGTGTTTGTGTACGTTATCCTGGACAGCCGAGCTGCACGTTCCTCTTTGAAGTCTATAAAGTCGTTTTCCCCGACTCTCATAATCAAGCATGATGAGTCCTTCCTGCGGCTCAGTCTTTCATTTGGGGCTGACGAGCAGATTGCGTCCGTTCTTGGGGGTGTAATCAGACTGTTTACAAGGTATTGATGTGTTCAGCCTTTGGGTGGCACCATGTTGGCACCCCACACACAGGGCTAATCACATTGTATACAGGACATGCATCCAGCGTGAGGGATGTGCACTCCACTCCGGAGAATGTACAGCCGGAGCGCACAACCTTCACCTTGTCTTGAAATGTCATTTACTTAGAGATAGAAGACGATTTATGATGTCTGAGGAAGGCTGGCAGTCTGCACAAGACATTATACCGATTTATAGAGAAACTTTACAAGGCGGATTCTGAGGAGCCTCGCTGGGGGGGGGGGGGAGGACCCACACTGGTTCATACTTGGAACTCCTGACATTTCCGATGGAATTCATACAAACCTTGGGATGGGATGGCATCTGTGTGGACTTCGCAGTAGAAGAGTCCCCTTTGTAACGTTGAAGCATTAAAGAAGCCCAGAAACAAACGTATCAGGACTCCAGTTCACCCTGTGGGTGTGTCATATCAAAACCATTTCCCACATCCCTGTATATTGTGTTCGTTAACATGCCCATCTAAGAGTTTTTGAAGTTACTGACACTTCCTGCAGACACCATCGATTGTGGAGGGGAGTTCCACATCCTTACTGCTCTGACAGTAAAGAACCCTTTATGCAGAACTTCATTGAGTGGCCTCGTGTCTTCCTATATCCCCTGAGACTGAATAGTTTTCTCCCTATGCCGGATTCACCACTGAGACATTTGTGTGTATATATATATATATCTATTAGCCTGATAGTCTCAGATTAGGTTCCTGCATTTGTTTTTCCCTGGTGATCCTGCCAGTAACACACTTCCTGTCCTAGGTTGACAGCTCCCACTCATGGTACTATATCTGTGAAGGAGATTGTCACACTATAAAGGGACTGGAGAACCACCTTCCCCCCTTCATAACATATGGGGAAGCATTCTGTAGCCCACAGAGAGAGCTGGGAACAATGTAACTGATACGGCAGAGGGCACAGGAAGTTACCAGCTTAAAAGATTTCTGACAGGATCAACAGACATTTGGTATAAGTAGGTGTGACTATTTAATTCATGGAACAGACTGTTAAAGAATTGTTTGCCCACCTATAAATTAGCGGCTATTGTCACCTTCAAAGTAGTTCCTTTGCGAAGCGTTCTGTGTCCTATTAAGTCATTGGGACGCGATGTTTGCATTGAAGTCAATGGAAGGGAGTGTGTGAACCCATGCGCCAGCACGCAATTTCTAGTCTCCATGGCGACCTGATGCCTGGGATTTGACGAGCCCTGTTTTAAAGCATGTTTTTAATTTTGCAGGGTGCTAAGTCAAGGGAATAAACACTTAATGTATGTAATGGTTTTGCACAGAGCAGCCCAAATCCTCCTCTTCTTGGGTCCCCTGCTGGTGCTCCTGGTTCCTCCCTCCTGCTTGCTCCTGAGCCGTTGCTCCGAGTGACCATTTATACACACCCGTGGCTTGTCCCTGCCCCCTGCTATCTCCTCATTGGCTCACTGACTGTGATTCACAGTAGTGGAAGTCAATGGTTCCTGCTGCTGTCTCAGCCAATGTGAAGAGAGAGACCCTTGGGGACCTGAGGTTTTTAATGTTCATGTATCATGTGCAGGAGCATTGTCGTGGAGAATCCACTTATCAGGCCAGACTTCTGGTCTTTTCCTCCGAACAAATTCTTGTAACCTTGTCAGAATTTCGAAGTAAGAAAGTCGGTTGGCTGTTAAGCCATGTTCTATGAACCTATAGTGAAGCATCCCCATGTGATGAAAAAAAAACCCCAAAAACAGACCAGCGTGGTTTTGAACTGAAAAACGAAACGTGTGCTTTCTTTGGGCAAGGTAAATTTTTTGTTTTCCACTGCAAGGTTTGGCCTTCGGATCACAGTGGAAATACCATGTTTCATCAGCGGTAATAACCCCATCAATAACCTCTGCATTCTTCCAAAGATTGGATGAAATTTGAAGATGTCCTTTCTGATCTTCTATCAAGGCACCATCTTTATGGAAATCTTTCTCATGACCAAATCCTCTGTTGGAACCTTCTGCAATGTTTTCCTATTCATGTTCAATTCTTCTGCCATCATTCTCACACTCCGTCTTCAATCTGAGCGTACGAGGGTTCGCATTCTCTCCACATTTGCATCCATCCTTTGTGTTTTTGGCTGCCCGTTTATGTCATCATGGACATTTTCCCGCACCTCTTTAAACCGTCTATTCCATTCAGAAACACTTGTTGTAACAGAGCTGAAGTTTCTCTCGCACTTTTGCCAATTTTCATGCAAAATATGATATGAATCCACTGCTTCAGGTTCCTGTCACTCATTTCCCGCCAACAGTGTGACACTCGTGTTACTTCTACTGCTCCATACTCCACTGGCTTTCGGCCCATTCCAGTGTGAACAGCTGTGTGGCTCACCAACATAGTTCTACGCCATGGCCATTCCGGCAATTAAACGGTCATGCCTCGTATTTAGCCGACCAAAAGGGAAGAAATAAAAGAAGCTCATTATTTGTGCACTTTAAGGTGGCCATGCACTTGGCAATTTCAGACGCTTTTGAGCCACCAAGATCAGCAAATACGGTTGCAAGTAAATGCCAGAAGGTAAGCAACTCTACCATCTAAAGGTTCAGCCAACCACTAGAATTCAGTTCATTGTGAAGTGGAAACTGGGCAATAAATGGACAGCCTCAGTATGATTCATGGAAAAATTAAATTACAATGGCATTGAAACAGGAAAAAAAACTCCCGCAGTTTTGTTGAGCAATCTGTTTTTTTTCCATCGCGTTCTAAACACTTTAAGATGTCTGTGTGACCACCTTCCTGCTTAACCATGAACGCCTGGTTCAGCTGAGTCTTTATGTTTATACTTTGGAGAGGGGAGGACGAGGTGTCCATCAGCCGTCTATGAGAACACACACACAGACCTCTACTCCTCCTTACATTTATTTATTTATTACAGGTACTTATATAGCGCCGTCACTTTACATATATATTGTACATTCACATCAGTCCCTAACCCTCAAGAGGTGTACAATCTAAGGTCCCTAACCCTCAAGAGGTGTACAATCTAAGGTCCCTAACCCTCAAGAGGTGTACAATCTAAGGTCCCTAACCCTCAAGAGGTGTACAATCTAAGGTCCTTAACCCTCAAGGAGCGTACAATCTAAGGTTCCTAACCCTCAAGAGGTGTACAATCTAAGGTCCTTAACCCTCAAGGAGCGTACAATCTAAGGTTCCTAACCCTTAAAGGGCGTAAAATCAAAGGTCCCTAACCCTCAAAGGGCGTACAATCAAAGGTCCCTAACCCTCAAAGGGCGTACAATCAAAGGTCCCTAACCCTCAAAGGGCGTACAATCAAAGGTCCCTAACCCTCAAGGGGCGTACAATCTAAGGTCCCTAACCCTCAAGGGGCGTACAATCTAAGGTCCCTAACCCTCAAGGGGCGTACAATCTAAGGTCCCTAACTCACATTCATACATACACATACTAGGAACAATTTAGACAGGAGCCAATTCACCTACCAGCATGTCTTTGGAGTGTGGGAGGGAACTGGAGTACCCAGGGGAAACCCACACAGGCACAGGGAGAACATGCAAACTCCAGGCAGGTGGTGCTGTGGTTGGGATTCGAACCAATGACCCGAGTACTGCCAGGTGGAAGTGCTAACCATTTGGCCACTGTGCTGCTCAGCATTAAATGTAACCATCGTTCAACCATGCAGCACTAAACCGTAGTCACAGGCTACCCATTACACAGGAAAAAAGTAAAGTTGGTCAGTTTCCCCCTCTTACCAAAATATCATCAGTAAGATAATGTATGACCTATAAGTGCCCAAAGCATCCTATGTGTTCCCTCTGTCCTCCTACACCAATCCTGTCACAGATTATACTACAATTTAGCATTACAGGGACGAAAGGGACCAGTGATGAACGTTGCCGCCTGTTGGCCAGAGGGGGTTCTGCAGATGTAAGTCTGACTTAGGCCTGGTTCACACACGTGTGGCCGTGCTAGCCGCAACTTGTGCGGGCACGAGAGCCCATTCATTTGAATGGACTCCCATGCCCCGGGACACACAGGGAAAGTCCCTGCACTTCTTCCAAAATTGCAGCCCACACGGGAACTGAGGTACCCAGTACAGTTGCGTTTACCAGTGTGGACGGTGTTCCATTAGAAATAATGGCACCCTCCTGCGGGTGGTGTGGCTGCAAGTATTTGTGCGAGTCCCGCAGCAGTAGCACCACCCGCACAGATGTGAACCAAGCGTTACAGTTGCCTGCTGGCCTTCTTCTATATGGGGTCATCACTGGACACTGAGTCAGCTGTTGGTGGTTTCATCGAGACAGTAGACTCCTGAAGTCGAGCATTTAGTGGTCATCTATGACTTCTTGTTTAAAGCATTGATGTGCAACTTTTGCTGTCTCTCAAGGGGTTATGAAGATCCGTTGACCCAGAATAAACCAGACCCTACATTTTTCCAACCACACAAATTGCATTTAATGAATAAATTATGAGTCAGGCTCAAAATGTTTGACAGGGATTAGTGACATTGCGTACCCGAACAGCCGCCAAACTAAAGTCTGAGGAATTGCAGATGCCGAGGATACAGTTTTCTAGCGAGTCAGAGACTCCAATTAGTGAAATTCCCCTCCCTAATTTCAAAGGGGCGAGCACGTGGAAGTGAGCCTGTGCTGGGTGGATGGCGCGGAGTCCAACCCTGAGAATAAATCTGGTTTTTTTGAATGCTGAGGTCGTCACGTCACTGCATGTCATCCTCCTAACCAGTACGGACACATTTCAGCCGCCCCTCCATTGTTCATTCACTCACAGCCTCAATTACTCATCCTCCGTACTGTACTGCTTCATGTTCTCCAATTCCGTGTGATGAAAGTTTGGGTGATCCTCATTACTGGGCAGTACGTGAAGGTTACAGAGATCTCGATACTTTGATGGGTTCTTGGAAGGTCTTGGAAGTGCCATTCTCCAGATCTCCTCTTATTTTCTGTGGCATATTGTAAACCTGAAAAACAAATTATTATAGTTATACTCTTTACTTCTATAATAAAGTGTTACTAAATCCAGGACCCTGCATTCACTATATCCACTCTCCCCAGACCCCGCATTCACTATATCCACTCTCCCCAGACCCCGCATTCACTATATCCACTCTCCCCAGACCCCGCATTCACTATATCCACTCTCCCCAGACCCCGCATTCACTATATCCGCTCTCCCCGGTCCCGCATTCACTATATCCGCTCTCCCCAGACCCCGCATTCACTATATCTAGTCTCCCCGGACCCCGCATTCACTATATCTGGTCTCCCTGGACCCCGCATTCACTATATCTGCTCTCCCCGGACCCCGCATTCACTGTATCTGCTCTCCCCGGACCCCGCATTCACTATATCCGCTCTCCCCGGACCCCGCATTCACTATATCCCCTCTCCCTGGACCCCGCATTCACTATATCCTCTCTCCCCGGACCCTGCATTCACTATATCTGCTCTCCCCGGACCCCGCATTCACTATATCTGCTCTCCCCGGACCCCGCATTCACTATATCCGCTCTCCCCGGACCCCGCATTCACTATATCCGCTCTCCCCGGACCCCGCATTCACTATATCCGCTCTCCCCGGACCCTGCATTCACTATATCCGCTCTCCCCGGACCCTGCATTCACTATATCCTCTCTCCCCGGACCCAGCATTCACTATATCTGGTCTCCCCGGACCCCGCATTCACTATATCCGCTCTCCCCGGACCCCGCATTCACTATATCCGCTCTCCCCGGACCCCGCATTCACTATATCCGCTCTCCCCGGACCCCGCATCACTATATCCGCTCTCCCCGGACCCCACATTCACTATATCCGCTCTCCCTGGACCCAGCATTCACTATATCTGGTCTCCCCGGACCCCGCATTCACTATATCCTCTCTCCCCGGATCCCGCATTCACTATATCCTCTCTCCTCGGACCCCGCATTCACTATATCCGCTCTCCCCGGACCCCGCATTCACTATATCCGCTCTCCCCGGACCCCGCATTCACTATATCCGCTCTTCCTGGACCCCGCATTCACTATATCCGCTCTCCCCGGACCCCGCATTCACTATATCCTCTCTCCCCGGACCCCGCATTCACTATATCCGCTCTCCCCGGACCCCGCATTCACTATATCCGCTCTCCCCGGACCCCGCATCACTATATCCGCTCTCCCCGGACCCCACATTCACTATATCCGCTCTCCCTGGACCCAGCATTCACTATATCTGGTCTCCCCGGACCCCGCATTCACTATATCCTCTCTCCCCGGATCCCGCATTCACTATATCCTCTCTCCTCGGACCCCGCATTCACTATATCCGCTCTCCCCGGACCCCGCATTCACTATATCCGCTCTCCCCGGACCCCGCATTCACTATATCCGCTCTTCCTGGACCCCGCATTCACTATATCCGCTCTCCCCGGACCCCGCATTCACTATATCCTCTCTCCCCGGACCCCGCATTCACTATATCCGCTCTCCCCGGACCCCGCATTCACTATATCCGGTCTCCCCGGACCCCGCATTCACTATATCCGGTCTCCCCGGACCCTGCATTCACTATATCCGCTCTCCCCGGACCCGGCATTCACTATATCTGGTCTCCCACAGTACACAGAACATGGAAATGCAATTATTTTAGTAAATATAAACTGCTAAATCCCTTTTCTCATCAGCAGTATATAGCAGTCTTATGAATTATATCAGTGTCCAACAAAGCAATGGTTAAATCTTGTAGTAGGAGTTTTCTTTCTGCTCTAGGAGGATGCAGGGCCCCTAACCTCTGTTTGGACAGCGCTGATTGGCCCTGTGCTGATCATGTGCACTCTCCCAAGAAAGAAAAAAAACCTCTGTAGCAATACACATAAAACTGAGCATGTGCAGAGTGACTCTACATGATACGTCTTATCAGATGAGAGGGGGACACTGAAAGAAGTGGAGGATCAGGGAAGTCAGGATCAAATGGCATTTTACACAATGCAGAGGATTAACCCCTTAGGTTCCACAGTGAGTATAACCAGCATGTTTACTGCATCTACAGACTGATTGTACTGTTGTGGGTTTGGTAACACTTTAAGTGAACCCTTGCTATGGGGCAAATTACAGATTTATTGTATATTAGAGTGAAGAAAGGAAAGTCCATTGGAAGCGTCGAGTTGCTGGAGTCACACGTTACACATGAGACCGCACATTTACAATAAAAAACCCAAACTTTAATTGAACAAGCTGAAGTTAGAAGCTGATTGGTCGCCATGCACGGCTGCACCAGATCCTGTGTGCTCCAGTTTTAGTAAATCTCTCCTAGTGTCTGTCCTCCTGGATCGCTGGTAGTGTACTCCCGGTCCTGGCTGTACATAGATAAGTCCACAAGGTTGCATGCACCTCAGTTTTAACTCATAGTGAGCCAGCAAATTTTGCAAAGTGTCCGAATTCCTTGAGTCCAGTTTTTAGTGTAGGCATCTTGTGGTGCCCTTATATACCTGTGTTTTGTATTGGGGAGGACGGTGCGCACTCTATAAGTGGCCTCTTGGCATTTAGGCGCACCCGCCGAGAGGCCGCATAAATATGCCTGCATCCGGTGGGAAGTAGTTAAAGACAAATGTTTGCACCACCTCAGTAACTTTTACTTTGATGATCATGACAGGTTCATTCTAGAGCCTGTAAGGGCTCATGTACCCGAGCAGCTGCTAAACGTGAGTTCAGTACCTGCTGGCATTTTTTTTGCCAAGGCTCCTAGACTCAGCTCCATAAAGGCCTAGGTGTCCATGTACACACAGACTTCTAGCAGAGTTTAGGAGCTGCCGCGGTTAGGTGAGGTTAACCTCCCTCTCAATGCAGAAGAATCACGTTCAGGATAGAAACGTTTTGACCGCCGGTACCGTGATTGCTACGTTTTGCGTTTTCCCGTGGTCAGGGTAGGCTCGTGTACATGGGGCCTAAGTGGTTAGCAGATTTTTTTTCCCATTATTTGAAGTCAATGAAGAAGCAGAGTTGCAGAGCATGATGGGAAGTGTAGTACAGGACAGGAGAGTGAGTGGTTCTGCTGGCACTAGTGGATATATAGAGGACATAGCTGGATCACGTCCGTCTTCTCCTCACCTGTGCTGCTGTAATGATGGGAAGTGTAGTACAGGACAGGAGAGTGAGTGGTTCTGCTGGCACTAGTGGATATATAGAGGACATAGCTGGATCACATCCGTCTTCTCCTCACCTGTGCTGCTGTAATGATGGATGGATGAGGAATGCATTATCTCACACCAGTCTCTGCATAAATCACTCCATTCACATCAATGCTACGACTTATTTACACAAGGAAACCTTAAAACCCCCATACATCCTGACCCGAAGCACCGGTGCCCTTCTCTCTAAATAGTTACAAATTCTGCTTCCTGTAGCAGTTCCTATCTGTGTCCCGCTGCGGGCAGGAATTCCTTGTGATGTGCTGGCCTGGTACAGGATATAAACAGGAAGCGCAGAGCAGCGCTCAGCCCGCAGCACGCAATCCCCCGGACCTTCCTCGCAGGATTAGGCCGCCTTGTCCCCCTCTACATTTGCAAGCTCAGCAGGAAATTCCTCCACATTTCGCACTGTAAATCTGTGCGCGATCTGATCTTCTTACTAAACATCTGTTTGTGAGCAGTCTTCAGGAGGAAATCTCCGGTGCCAGAACAGGCCTTTGTGTTTGATGATGGGGAAGTCACGTATTAGAAGATGAGCTGAAATAAAAAAATAACACTGCTGGGCACTTTTACTGAGTGCAATGTGGATGTGAAGTCATTTCCCGGCTCCAAGACACAAGCGCTGTATCATCCCTTCACATATCAAACATTCTTCTTCTGGATACATGGAGGTCCTAGCAATCAGGGGTGGTAAAAGTCAACTGTTGGAATAACTAGGAAAAAAAAATTGCTGCTAAATGTTTAGTTATCACTTCATTTTCAGAAATCTTCCCTGAATGTGTTGGGGAAAACATAATGACGTTTTTATAAGTCATTAATAGTTGTGATTCCTTTCCACCATGGGGCACAGTGATACCAACAGGGGTGTATTTAGGTTTTGTGCTGCCCTAAGCCCCAGGGGGGGGAAATAGAGGCTCACCACCACAACTCTCCTATTTTTAGATGTCTTCATTCCCACCGACAGCCCTCTGCTCCATCAGTGCTGCCTATATCACTCACCCGGCTCCCTTCCCGGAGTCTCATGTCCGCTCCCCCGGATCCCCTCATTTCACTGTTCCTCCTGCCGCCCAGCCCCGGTGCCCCTTGGAACCTCCTCATAAGTAGCGCCATCCGCTCCCGGTCACCGGCCCAACGTCACCACACAGGAACTGGTGGCTGAAGGCAGAGCACAGGGTGAGCAAGACAACCAGCGTCCCATCTTCCCCCCCAACAAAAATGCTGCCCAAGGCACACCCCTTGTTTGCCTCGTGCCTTCCCTTTTGGTCTATTGAATATATTAATATGACAGTATACTATGCTGCTCCCACAGTGCAGTGCAGAGCGCTGTCACCCTAGGACAGTAAATATGTTTGATGTACTTTGGAACACAGTTTCATGGTAAATGTGAAGCCTTTCCCACATCTCGGACGTATGTGTCATATTTACATACAAACACGTGACTGTGCAGTCATAGAACTGACGCACACTACAGATAATCCCTAAGTGAGGGCATTCGTCTTGTTTTGTGTACCGGAGCAATCTTGTGTTTTAGGCTTACTTGTCCTTTAAGAAGCCATAATAAATAAAGATTTGTCTTTCACCTGTCACCCCCACACATGTGTACAGGCAGCATAGAGCTACACAGATGTCTCATTTCCTGTGTCAGACATGTTCAGTCACCCTATTACATGTCCACGTGAAGTTGTTTATCACTGAGTATTGAGTGTGATCCTCTGACATTCCGGATGATATAGACATTTCTGTTCAGCACCACACTGAACCAACGTTGGTCCTGTAAGGAGCTGATGTATTGGTATACAGCAAGGGTCTCCAAATTTTTCAAAGGGCCTGTATGCGGTCCTTCCGACTTTAGGAGGGCCGGATTAGGGCCAGTGAGGATAGAAAATGTCCTGGCCCCAGTATCAGTGAGAATAAACATGGCCTAAGGGTTGATGGTCAGTAGGAGGAGTAGTGCCCCATCATTGGTATTAGTGGGAAGAAAACACCATCATTGATTTCAATAGAAGGAGTGCTGCCCCTTTGTTGGTCTCAGTGGGAGGAATATTGCCCCATGGGCCGGATAAAGGGTAGCGAAGGCCCATATCTGGCCGCAGTTTGGAGACCTCTGGTATACAGGACCCTTATACATTACTAGGGTTAAAGCTGAGCATGCAGACAATGGGCCATGCAGGGTACATACTGTGATACATCAGGGGGGCTGTCAGTATGATAGAATAGTATGATAGAATCTGTTCCACCAGACAATGTTTTCCCAGTCCAGTGCTCATTGCCAATACCTTCCATGGTTTACTATGGATTGGGGAGATACCCTGTATGTTTGGTGGTTTGCTGTCATGGCTGGTGCCCCCAGATGTCTCCCACACTCGCCCAGCTGGGGTCACCTTTCTGGTCAGATCATTCACCTACAAGACCGCTGCCTTCCCCAGCCCAATGCCCAGCCGTTTGTCAATACACACAAGTGTCCTCATGGCACCAATTATCTTTTACTTGTCTCAGCAACTGGTTTAGTGTAGGGATGGAAATGAGGGTGTGGAATACGTACGTACGCTCCTGCCGGTGTGGAATACGTACGTACGCTCCTGCCGGTGTGGAATATGTACGTACGCTCCTGCCGGTGTGGAGTACGTATGTACGCTCCTGCCGGTGTGGAATATGTACGTACGCTCCTGCCGGTGTGGAATACGTACGTACGCTCCTGCCGGTGTGGAATACGTACGCTCCTGCCGGTGTGGAATACGTACGTACGCTCCTGCCGGTGTGGAATACGTACGTACGCTCCTGCCGGTGTAGAATACGTACGTACGCTCCTGCCGGTGTGGAATACGTATTTACGCTCCTGCCGGTGTGGAGTACGTACGTACGCTCCTGCCGGTGTGGAATTTGTACGTACGCTCCTGCCGGTGTGGAATACGTACGTACGCTCCTGCCGGTGTGGAATACGTACGCTCCTGCCGGTGTGGAATACGTACGCTCCTACCCGTGTGGAGTACGTACGTACGCTCCTGCCGGTGTGGAATACGTACGCTCCTGCCGGTGTGGAATACGTACGTACGCTCCTACCGGTGTGGAATACGTACGTACGCTCCTACCGGTGTGGAATACGTACGTACGCTCCTGCCGGTGTGGAATACGTACGTACGCTCCTGCCGGTGTGGAATACGTACGCTCCTGCCGGTGTGGAATACGTACGCTCCTGCCGGTGTGGAATACGTACGTACGCTCCTGCCGGTGTGAAATAAGTACGTACGCTCCTGCCGGTGTGGAATACGTACATACACTTCTGCCGGTACGCCATTCTCCTGGGACAAACCACTGTCTCTATCTGGCTTGGCCGAGAGGGGTGCACATGTTGTCAGCTGCTGGATCAGCATCTGGCTGTGCACAGTGAGAACATCCCTATGTGTGAAAACAAGCGATTCCCACAAGTGCTTCAAGTAGATGTGTAGCCAAAATGTTTTTCTTTATTGAATATTAACCTCTTACCGCCCATGTAATACATATGTGTGGTGGTAAAAAAGGGTGGTTTTAACACCCACACACTTCTCAATGGGTGGTATGAGAACGCATTCCCAGCACAGAGACTGAGCTGTCAAAGATAGCTCTTGGTCTAAGCTAATGATCAGGAGCTGTAATACCAACTCCCAGACATGTGACCAATGTGACAGCTAGTCCCATGACTTTCATTTTTAGCAACAATGGTCACCAGGCCAGATGAAGGGTGAATGTCCCCATTGGGACACAGACAGCATTCAAATCTTACAGGGATGCCAACCCATCCGCACTCCATCCAAAACTACCAAGAACAGTTTTTATTTATATAGAAAGTCAGCACAATGGTTAGCACTTTCACCTGTACTGGGGTCATTGGTTTGAATTCCAACCACGGCACCACCTGCCTGGAGTTTGCATGTTCTCCCTGGGCCTGCGTGGGTTTCCTCCGGGTACTCCGGTTTCCTCCCACACTCCAAAGCCATGCTGGTAGGTGAATTGGCTCCTGTCTAAATTGTCCCTAGTATGTGTATGTATGAATGTAATGTAGGGACCTTAGACTGTACGCCCCTTGAGGGTTAGGGACCTTAGATTGTACGCCCCTTGAGGGTTAGGGACCTTAGATTGTACACTCCTTGAGGGTTAGGGACCTTAGATTGTACGCCCCTTGAGGGTTAGGGACCTTAGATTGTACGCCCCTTGAGGGTTAGGGACCTTAGATTGTACGCCCCTTGAGGGTTAGGGACCTTAGATTGTACGCCCCTTGAGGGTTAGGGACCTTAGATTGTACGCCCCTTGAGGGTTAGGGACCTTAGATTGTACGCCCCTTGAGGGTTAGGGACCTTAGATTGTACGCCCCTTGAGGGTTAGGGACCTTAGATTGTACACCCCTTGAGGGTTAGGGACCTTAGATTGTACGCCCCTTGAGGGTTAGGGACCTTAGATTGTACGCCCCTTGAGGGTCAGGGACTGATGTGATTGTACAATATACATGTAAAGTGACGGCGCTATACAAGTACCAGTAATAAGTCGTAGTAGATGTGAGATGTAGATAAAACCTCAATCTCTGTATTAGGTGAGGGGAGAAGCTGAGCCACATTACAGGCCCCCGGATCACTTTCATGTAGACTTTCCTATTCATACAGAAGTAATATTATGGGACATGTTTATCTTCGTCCATTCTCAGTCTTAGCGGATAAATCACACTCATGGGGGGATCCATTTATCCTTCATGTGACACAGACATCTCTGACCCACAAATGTAACTCTGTAGTAGTCAGATAAGTGTAATGGAGAATGCTGAGATAGCAATGGGAGTAAAATATGAAGTGAGATGTAATGAATTATAAACACATTTCCCTGGATGGAGGGAACAGATTACTGAGGAGCGCTGTGGGAATCCCAGTCTGCCTCTGTGCTCTCTATACATGTGATCTGTACAACTGTGCAAACTGTGCATTGTGCTGGGTGCTCCTTTATATACTGTGCAGGGTGCTCTGTGTATTGTGCTGGGTGCTCCTTTATATACTGTGCAGGGTGCTCTGTGTATTGTGCTGGGTACTCCTATATATACTGTGCTGGGTGCTCTGTGTATTGTGCTGGGTGCTCCTTTATATACTGTGCTGGGTGCTCTGTGTATTGTGCTGGGTACTCCTATATATACTGTGCTGGGTGCTCTGTGTATTGTGCTGGGTACTCCTATATATACTGTGCTGGGTGCTCTGTGTATTGTGCTGGGTACTCCTATATATACTGTGCTGGGTGCTCTGTGTATTGTGCTGGGTACTCCTATATATACTGTGCTGGGTGCTCTGTGTATTGTGCTGGGTACTCCTATATATACTGTGCTGGGTGCTCTGTGTATTGTGCTGGGTACTCCTTTATATACTGTGCCGGGTGCTCTGTGTATTGTGCTGGGTGCGCCTTTATATACTGTGCAGGGTGCTCTGTGTATTGTGCTGGGTACTCCTTTATATACTGTGCCGGGTGCTCTGTGTATTGTGCTGGGTGCTCCTTTATATACTGTGCAGGGTGCTCTGTGTATTGTGCTGGGTGCTCCTTTATATACTGTGCAGGGTGCTCTGTGTATTGTGCTGGGTGCTCCTTTATATACTGTGCTGGGTGCTCTGTGTATTGTGCTGGGTGCTCCTTTATATACTGTGCTGGGTGCTCTGTGTATTGTTGCTGGGTACTCCTTTATATACTGTGCAGGGTGCTCTGTGTATTGTGCTGGGTGCTCCTTTATATACTGTGCTGGGTGCTCTGTGTATTGTTGCTGGGTACTCCTTTATATACTGTGCAGGGTGCTCTGTGTATTGTGCTGGGTGCTCCTTTATATACTGTGCAGGGTGCTCTGTGTATTGTGCTGGGTGCTCCTTTTATATACTGTCTGGATGCTCCTTGAATTGTGCTGGGTGCTCCTTTATAAACTGTGCCGCCGGGTACTCTGTGTATTGTGCGGGGTGTTCTGTGTATTGTGCTGGTTGGTTTATATACACTGTTGGGCCCTCACCGGTACAAGTCAAGTGTTTACATCTGAATGAGGTATTTTTTTTATACCGAGTAGATAATTGTCAGGTGTGTATCTGCAGGAAATGATGGGCTGTACAGGAAAATATCCTATAATACACCAAGCTGGCCATACACAATCACACGGTCACATACACAGTCATATACACAATCACACGGTCACATACACAATCACACGGTCACATACACAGTCACATACACAATCACACGGTCACATACACAGTCACATACACAATCACACGGTCACATACACAATCACATACACAATCACACGGTCACATACACAGTCACATACACAATCACACGGTCACATACACAATCACATACACAGTCACACAGTCACATACACAGTCATATACACAGTCACATACACAATCACACAGTCACATACACAGTCACATAAACAGTCGCACAGTCACATACACAGTCATATACACAGTCACATACACCGTCACATACACAATCACACACACAGTCACATACACAATCACACAGTCACACACACAGTCACACAGTCACATACACAGTCACACACACAATCACACAGTCACACACACAGTCACACAGTCACATACACAATCACACAGTCACATACACAGTCACACACACAATCACACAGTCACATACACAGTCACACAGTCACATACACACTCACATACACCGTCACATACACAATCACACAGTCACACACACTCATATACACCGTCACATACACAATCACACAGTCATATACACAGTCACACACTCACATACACCGTCACATACACAATCACACAGTCACACACACACTCACATACACCGTCACATACACAATCACACAGTCACATACACAGTCACAAACACAATCACACAGTCACATACACAATCACACAGTCACATACACAGTCACACAGTCACATACACAGTCACATACACCATCACATACACAATCACAGTCACATACACAGTCACACACACAGTCACATACACAATCACACACACAGTCACATACACCGTCACATACACAATCACACAGTCACATACACAATCACACAGTCACATACACAATCACACAGTCACATACACATTCACACAGTCACATACACAGTCACACAGTCACATACACAATCACAGTCACATACACAGTCACATACACAGTCACACACACAATCACACAGTCACATACACAGTCACATACACAATCACACAGTCACATACACAATCACACAGTCACATAGTCACATACACAGTCACATACACAGTCACACACACAATCACACAGTCACATACACAATCACACAGTCACATACACAATCACACACACACAGTCACATACACAGTCATATACACAATCACACAGTCACATACACAATCACACAGTCACATACACAATCACACAGTCACATACACAATCACACAGTCACATACACCGTCACATACACAATCACACACACAGTCACATACACAATCACACAGTCACACACACAATCACACAGTCACATACACAGTCACACAGTCACATACACAGTCACATACACCATCACATACACAATCACAGTCACATACACAGTCACACACACAGTCACATACACAGTCACACACACAGTCACATACACCGTCACATACACAATCACACACACAGTCACATACACAGTCACATACACAATCACACAGTCACATACACAATCACACAGTCACATACACAGTCACATACACAATCACACAGTCACATACACAATCACACAGTCACATACACAGTCACACACACAATCACACAGTCACATACACAGTCACATACACAATCACACAGTCACATACACAATCACACAGTCACATAGTCACATACACAGTCACACACACAATCACACAGTCACATACACAGTCACATACACAATCACACAGTCACATACACAGTCACATACACAATCACACACACAGTCATATACACAATCACACAGTCACATACACAATCACACAGTCACATACACAATCACACAGTCACATACACAATCACACAGTCACATACACCGTCACATACACAATCACACACACAGTCACATACACAATCACACAGTCACACACACAATCACACAGTCACATACACAGTCACACAGTCACATACACAGTCACACACACAATCACACAGTCACACACACAGTCACATACACAATCACACAGTCACATACACAGTCACACACACAATCACACAGTCACATACACAGTCACACACTCACATACACCGTCACATACACAATCACACAGTCACACACACACTCACATACACCGTCACATACACAATCACACAGTCACATACACAGTCACATACACAATCACACAGTCACATACACAGTCACATACACCATCACATACACAATCACACAGTCACAGTCAAATACACAGTCACACACACAGTCACATACACAGTCACATACACCGTCACATACACAATCACACACACAGTCACACAGTCACATACACAGTCATATACACAGTCACATACACAATCACACAGTCACATACACAATCACACAGTCACATACACAGTCACACAGTCACATACACAATCACACAGTCACATACACAGTCACACACACAATCACACAGTCACATACACAGTCACATACACAATCACACAGTCACATACACAGTCACATACACAGTCACACACACAATCACATACACAGTCACACAGTCACATACACAATCACACAGTCATATACACAGTCACACACTCACATACACCGTCACATACACAATCACACAGTCACACACACACTCACATACACCGTCACATACACAATCACACAGTCACATACACAGTCACATACACAATCACACAGTCACATACACAGTCACACACACAATCACACACACAGTCACATACACAGTCACATACACAGTCATATACACAATCACACAGTCACATACACCGTCACATACACAATCACACAGTCACATACACAATCACACAGTCGCACAGTCACATACACAATCACATAGTCACATACACAGTCACACACACAGTCACATACACAGTCACACAGTCACATACACAGTCACACACACAATCACACAGTCACATACACAGTCACACACACAATCACACAGTCACATACACAGTCACACACACAGTCACATACACCGTCACATACACAGTCACACACACTCACATACACCGTCACATACACAGTCACATACACCGTCACATACACAATCACACAGTCACATACACAGTCACATACACAATCACACAGTCACACACACACTCTCATACACAGTCACATACCACAGTCACATACCACAGTCACATACACAATCACACAGTCACATACACCGTCACATACACAATCACACAGTCACATACCACAGTCACATACACAATCACACAGTCACATACACAGTCACACAGTCACATACCACAGTCACATACACAGTCATATACACAATCACACAGTCACATACACAGTCATATACACAGTCACATACACAATCACAGTCACATACCACAGTCACATACCACAGTCACATACACAATCACACAGTCACATACACCGTCACATACACAGTCACACACACAGTGTAAGGGCAGCTCTCCTGTTCCACACGTGTCGGTAAAATCTGTGGAATTAGTCTGTATCTTCTGTATACAACTACAGATTTTGTAAACGACCCCCATGTCTGTCTGTGATTGGTTTCATAAACCTGGCGCTCTTGTCACCTGACAGACACACAGATAGGACCTCCTGGCAGATTACAGGCTGGGGGGGGTGTAAATGTCGGCGGCCTGTCTCCAGACACGTGCAGATGGCAGTTCCCTGTGTATGATGATGAACAGGAAGTCCGGTATGAATGGATTTCCCCTCCACAGCCCCTCTCTCATCACAACTTTCTCCTGGTGGGCTCCTCATAGCACACAACCTGCCCTTCCTCCTCCTGAACACGTTATAACATTTCTGTGTAGTGAAGGATTTGAGCGTCTTGCGATGGCGGGATCGGGGGAAAGGGGACCTTGAAAAGCATCTAGAAGTAATGCAGAGCAGAGTGCTGCATTGTGCCCGGTGCGGTCAGTAAGGCTCCCTCTGTGTCATGTGCAGCCATTAACATCCTGCTGGGTCTTCAGGCATTATCTGTGATTATTGATGAGGCGGCGGAGTGTTTCCTCAGATTCTTAGTACTTAGAGATACAGAAACAGCTCCATTCTCTCCATAGAGGAGGGGGGGGGGGCGATCCTTTGTCTGGAGGAGGTGTGCTGGAGTAAGGTATTGGTGACAAGTGACAGATCCTTCATCACCGGTCCTTGCCGTGTGGATACCCAGCTCTGTGATGTGTATTCTCTCCCTCCTGGGGTTGTCCTCAGTAAGGGACTTGCTTCTTGAGAAGCACCACTATTTACCATTCATGGGTTTTATACAAGGAGCCCCCAGAATGGCTCAGAATGACAAACACCACAATTGTTCACAACTATCGTCTGACTGTAACAACGAACTGGTATTATTTCCTCCCTTGTTGTCTGTTAAATCTGCACTGTTTACACGTTACACTCATTATGTTTCCATCTATTCATCCCGTCAGAGATCTGAGGAGCTTCCCTTTCTGCTGTAATACAGATACAATATGGTGCCTCTGCTGCACTGCCCAGGACCCTGAACTACAGAACACCCACTCATTATGTTATGAAGAGAGAGGAAGGTGTTCCTGTCCTACAGTGACCACACTGGCCCTCCATAATGGGGAGTGTTGTCATCCTAGGACAGGAAGTGGGTTACTGACAGGATCATTGGGTAACAAAGTTAAAAAAACTGTTTTAATAAAAGCTCACTCACCTGTCCAGGGGTCCAGCGCCATCCTCACCTGGGCTGATTTTTCGCCAGTCTTCAGGCCCCCGGCGCTGCCATGTTTAGTGTGGGAAGCCGGCTGTGACTCCATAAAGCTTCACAGCCTGCTTCCCACTGTGCATGTGTGAGCCATGCTGCGCTGTGTAAATCGTCCCGCAGCCTCCTGTGACCTGGCCCGGAAGATTGGGGGCAAGGAAAGAGGGTCTTCAGCGATTCCAGCAGAAGTGGAAGCAGGTACCAATACCCCCTCCCCCAAAAGAAAATTCCAAAAGGAGGGGGGCGGGGCATACAGTGGAACTTACCTCTTAGGTTGAAGTTCCACTTTAAAAAGTCTGAAATGAAAGAAGCTGCACTATTGTTGTTCTTAGGTTTAGATATGCTTTAACCTCTTCCCACTCAGTAGAAATGCGCGGAGGCGGGTATTCTGATCATGTGACCGATGTGATTGCCTGTCACAGCAATCACATGATCGGAAAGCTCCCAATGACAAGCATGCATTGGGAGCTTTCCGTGACCTGTCAGTTGCTGTGCTGGGAGTATGCTCTCTGCACAGTAAATTGTTTACCAATAGATGTATATATGTGGTCCTCCCGCCGAGACATCGCATATATGCGCCACGTTGGCAGGAAGGCGTTAAAAGTACAACTAAAGCCAATACTTTTTTTTTCATAGAGCACATTTTTGCCATCTATGTCCATTGGGGAGATTTCTCTTTGCTTCTTGTCTCATAGCCAAAACAGGAAGTGAGAGGAAATCCCTCAAAAGTTTCCCTGTTTGGAAGATTTCCTCTATATTACTGTTCTGGGGACAACTGAAAATTGGGCATTTTCCTTCAGTTTAGGGCCCATTCATACCATGGTGCAGAGACGTCAGTTTTTCTGCAGGAGTTCTGCAAGGGCACAACGAAACCGATTGTTCTCACGACAACACTGCTGTCACATGCACAGGATCCTGCAACACACATGAAACTCATTGAAGCGCAGATGAAAACTGATGTCTCTGCAAGTGTTCCGGACATTAATACTGAACATTTTATAGATGGGCAACTCCTGTCCTCATATTGATCACATTAATATTACAATTGTACTTTTATGGTAGGAATTCCATAGGCAGGATCATTTATAATCAGGACTGGAAGGAACGCAAACTGTGCACAAGGAGTGCAGTGTACAATACACAGGCAAAGTATACAAATAGAATACAACTTTATACAGAATTTACAAATATCCTTTACCACCTCCCCTCGTTTCATCAATATTTTACATTTTGATCACAGACCACAGCTACTATAACCTCCTTACATTTAGTCCCGGCCTAGGAGGCAAACTGGGGAGAATCTAACAGCTGAGAGCAGCTTTATCATCATAAAATGACCTTTTATTGTAACTTATTACAGAGTAATTGGCTGGACGCCGATCCTGTCCCATACATTTGAAGTCTGTGTGTCAGTTTCCATCCATTTGTATGGTGTGAATGAGGCCTCATGGCAATTAGTGTGAATCTCCCCCGATAATCCGGCAGTCATTCTAATCCTTGAAAAGAAAGTTTTGCCTTTAGTTGTACTGTAACTCTTTCCTGCCTGGCCTATTGTAAGAGAGCGGCCGAGCGGGGTCCCTTTCTATGATGTTCTTCCAGGACCCCACAATCTGCACAATCTGTCACCACCTATGTTAGATCAGTCTGTTATAACTGTTATCAGATGACAGGTAACTACACTGAGCCACTGCCAGTGTCGTGTGATCACTGTGACCAATCACAGCAGATCACATGACCGTTGTAAACAATGAATGGTCTCCTTTCATGCCATTCATTGCTTACAACTGTGCTGCCAATCACAACCGATCTGTAGCATGTGATCAGCTGTGGCCAATCACAGCTGATCAGAACAAAAACTACTGAATGAATCCGTTTCATTCAGTAAAAATGCTTCCTTATATCAGTGAAATTTGTTGGTATAGTCTATCATAATGTGTAAAAAGAAAAGAAAAGTCCTCATCACTTGCCCATAGTACAGTGTAACTATTGTAACATTGTACTGCTCTGGTCAGGAGTAGGAAAAAAAAATCATTAAATCATTTGTAATAAAAAATTAATATCTTTTTTTTTTTTTTTTTTTTACATACTGTCGCCTGTCAGTGTTCATGATGAACCTGTACTACACTGGTGACAGTATTTTTTTAAAAAAAAGTGGTCATTTGGGGGATTTGTACTATCCTGGTGTTTTTGGACCTCAAGAAATGAGATCAGCAGTCAGGACATCTGGATTTATTGATTTTTAAGATATTAGCTATAGACTATTGGACATAACAAATGTAGCAGAATACATTTTGGCCTAAATTTGTGTAGAAAGAAAAACTTTTTTTTTTTTTTTTTTTTCATTTATAGCACAAAAAAGGCATAGTGCTTATTTACCCCTTGACGCCAAGCGGCCGCATATTTGTGTACCATTTGAAAACACATATGTGCTGAGAGCACGAGCCCTGCGTGCTCTCAGCACATATGTCGTATCGGGACCTTTTCCAAACATGTGTCACATGACCCTAAAACCCTGCCTCCTGGAGTCTGAAACCCCTTAAAGGGCCGGGAGGTGCCATTGTGAAGAGGTTAAATACCACCTAAAGAAATCTCTATTTGTGAGAAAAAAATGGTAAAAATATCATATGGATACAGCGTTGCATGACCGCGCAATGATCATTCAAAGTTTAGACAGCACTGAAAGGTGAAAATTGGAGTAAAAGTTCCCGGTAGGCAGGGGGTTAACTTGCGTTTTAGCACTCTCAGGAAACGTCTCGTGTTCAATAATAAATATCGACAAACGAATCCTCGCTTGGTTTGTGTCCAAGAACTGTAGGCCCAGCATATCCAATCAGCGCAGAGCTGGAAATATTCTGCCATGTGGATGTGATTGTAGTTTCTAGGAACTCTGGTATTCTGTATCCGCACAGTCCAGTGAATGGTTCATGTGAAGACCGCACTGAGACTGCATGTGTCTTGAAATGCAGGAGTGGGAGCGAGCCTTGTAGAGAGCTCACAGGTGTCTTCTACGGCCTGCACACACATTTCCCATGAACAGCTGTGGAGCTGCGGGTCTGTGGGGGATTCTGACATGAGGACGATGAGCTGGGCCCGTGAATCAGCGCTCTTCTGTTCTTTGGAAACTTGTATGATGTCACTCGGGATCCAACCTGGAACCTGACTGGAGCCAGCCTTCCTTGTTGTGTAATCCGGTGCTGGAAGGGAGCAGAGGTCTTCCTGGCGACAGGCACCTGCACTCCGGTATTAAGTCACTCTGCTGAGATTAACAAAACATAGCCTACGAGAGCGCCAATCCCAGCACTTTCCCGGAACCCTGGCTAATGTGTGCGCCACTAATGTACATGGGGTGCTGCATGATTGTAGCTCCACCCTTCGGGAAGATAACAATACATGATTTGTCTGAGGAGAGTCCTATAAAAGGATTTATCTCTGTGTAGCGGAATGCAGCTATTGCACCTAATGAGGGCTCATTCACACTACTACACGGCCTGTCATTGATCTGTATAGGCTGCTGCTCTCCGCACTTTGCACACACCTCGGGCACAGTCCCCCTGCGCCCTTATAAATCTAATCAGATCCAGCACCTCCCATCGCCTTCCTACCCCCCCAACTTCTTCCTCTATTTCTTGGACAGGAAGTGAAACACGAGTTAAAGCCCAACTGCAAGGCTAAAACTGTGAGAAAAAGCAGTTTGACTTACCCGATCCTTCACTCCTCCAGCTGATGGTTCTCCCCACATTGGAGCAGTGGACTGTCCCATCACATCTGATGCAGGGTTATAGACCCGGCATTGGTCTTCATGACATGATGACTTTGAACTGCTGGAGTGTCGAGGAGAAGATGCTGTGGGGACAGGTCTAGTAGCACAGAGGAGTGGAGGACAAGCTGATCCTCCTTTCTTTGTCCTGTAGGCCTCAATGAGCCTGGCACTGCAAGGGATCCATTTTAAATGTTGAAAATCCTACTTCTTCCACCCAGAATGTGGCTTCTCTCACAAGATTGAACCATCGATGTGTACAACCAGGGATGCACAATCCATCTACACCTGGCAGTATGGGTGATTGGGAAAGGTGGATACCACTCAAACCAGCCTAGGCAGGTCGGAATGTATGTGATGGCCTTAGCCCCTGTTCCATCCATGCCCCCTGATGCTTCTCACTCCGCCCACTGGGGCTTGGTCATAGAGGTGGTCTCAGATCAAACCCCAGTGGGTGGGGTAAAAAGCATCTGTGTACCGGGAGGGTAACTCTTGTGCTGTCTGGCTTGGAGCGGTGCCTTGATCTCGTCTACTCACTTAAAGTGGACCTGCGCTGCATCTGAGCACCACAAACCAACATTTTGTGTTTACTACCAGGTATCTATTTTCCCCCTCCCCTGCAAAAAATGCCAAATATGGCAGTGGGGGGGGGGAGAGGCAAACAAGCAGATTTCCACTTTTGGGTGGAATTCTGTTTTGATATTCACCGCAAACTCCCTCCATCCATGTCTCAGTGCTTTTGAAAAATACCCTGACATTTCTGGCGGTGGCCATCTTGAGTAAGGGCATGCCCTTAGCTCAGGCATTGGCTGAGCTGAGAACCCTCCCTTTACATATGACATTGTTTGCCTAGGCAGGAAACTTGAAAGTAACTGAAGAAATGTGAATATGATGATTCATGTAGCATTTACTTCCTGGAATCATCTGCCTTTAGCTCAGGCATTTGCTGAGCTGAGAACCCTCCCTTTACATATGACATTGTTTGCCTAGGCAGGAAACTTGAAAGTAACTGAAGAAATGTGAATATGATATGCTGCCAGCATAAGGATTAAACATAGGCCATGTTGATTGAGAGAGTGAAGTTCCACTTTGAACCTGGATGCACATACATGCGGTGCGGCACATTGCATGTGATCTGTGTGCGGTGCGATTGGAGCTGTACATTTTGTATGGCTCTCACTGCACCGCACCCGCACCAAAAATGTGCAGGACTTTTTTTTTTGGTCGCCTACAATTGGATGACACGGGTATTCACACCTACGTGATCCAATTCTGCTCATCGCACTGCGTTTTGCAGACTGGGGGGTTGTTTACATACGCACCCGCAGTGGCTCGCATGAACAGGGTGTGATCCTGATGCGGTGCGGAATTTGCACAGAAAACGCTGCAAATTCTGCACCGCAGCAGTGTGAACCCGGGCTAAATCTGGCAGGAGGTAGATGGCTGTAGTTTGTATTCATTTCTTGGCACCATTTGCCTGTATATACTGTTTGCAGCAGTGTCACCAATGTTTTTCGGCAGTGCGTTGGTTAATCCGATACAATGGTGGGGCAGGAAGTCGATGCACCTGCACTTCCTGCTTCAGATCCAGAAAAGGACAACAAAGCAAAGTCTCCACAGGGCACATATTTGAGTGGCGTGTTGTGCTGGTTATTACACAGCAGGGTGATCCCGGCTCATAAGTGTATCCAGGCAGGAAACAGATGCTGTAAATATTTAGAAAAACAGCCAGCGGACTTGCAATGGAAAAATGTGGCAAATATTTCAGCCTGAGCTGGATGCAGGCAATTTACCGCAAGGCTAGTATGTGTTCTGTGCGCCGATGTATGGAGATCTGAGAGCCACCCAAATCACCAAGTCCTCAGATAGAAAAAAAATCCCCGCACAAGCCAAGATTGACATCCATAAACGTCAGGCAGGAAATTATACATTAAATTCTTCCAGCTGCACAACCCGGACTCATATTAAAGGAAATAATTCCCGCGATTTCAGCCTTGATTTGTTTTATCCAGGATAACCTGACAGGAAGTGTAATAAGTTCCCCAAATTGTAGCCAGAGCCCTGTTTACTGACGCCGCAGCAGACTGGAAGAGAACCTGTAAGGTGATCATACTGAAGGAACAAACGCAGATACATTGTGTGTGTGGAGGACGGAAGGCCTCCATGTTCATCAGATCCCACTAGGAATTGTACAGGAACTTGCTGCATGTCCTTGTGATTCACATGCAGTTCTGTGCGATTTCCGCACCATGCATGCACTACTTTGGGAAATGCACTGTTGGTTCCCTATGTGATAGCAATAAAATCATAAGTTAAAAAAATAAAAATATACATGAAAGTAGAAAAAAAATACAAAAAGAAATTGGAGCCTCCCCACCCCCACATACCCAGACATTTTGGTTTTGTTTCAGTTTTTGGCCACATGCATTCTGAATTTTCAATGTCGATTTCAGCACCAGAATTTTCATTTCGGTGCACCACTAGATCACACAGACCCAAAAACAATATTTTCTATTTTCTGTTATAAAACTCATACAGTGAACAATTATTGTCTTCATAAATTTAGGCCAAATGATTCTGCCATATGTCTTTGGTTTTTACCCATTAAGTATATATTAATTGGTTTGAACTATGGAACATATTACTATACTGGCAATGGCGGTGATCAATGAGTTTGTGTGATGGGCAATCTGGCACTAACAGACACTAGTTGGGTGAGACACTTGCTGACTGTTTCTGACGTTTCTAGTGACACTTATACAGTAATCAGAATTAATACTGTACTGGTGATACCGGCAGGGAAGGGATTAACATCAAGGGGTTACCTATGTGGCTAACAAGTGTAATATGTGCTGCTTTTACTCACAGGTCTGGCTGTTTTTTCTCCCTGCTTTTCAGGGAGAGGAAACAGCGAGATCACTGTTGTGTACACAGAGTTGTGTGTGTGTTTGTAAACACAGGACTCTGTGCTGTGATTAGACATGGCTGATCAGGTTTCAGCTGAAATCATTGGATGAAATCTGTTGACAAGTGCACAGCACGGGTCAGCAGGGGGTGCACACATGTACACATGTGTGCTTGGAAAACCCAGAAGCAGACATTGATGTAATGTGTATTGCAGAGCCTTCAGCTGCCGCCCACATGCAGTAAATGTGCTATGAGCTGGCAGCAAATGGCGCGACTAGTGAGCGAGATCTTTCTCCCTGTCCACAATGAGTTTGTCGCCAGTTCTCCACATTACACAGGGAGCCGGAGCCTTGCACTCATGTGACTGCATAGAAAATATTATTATTTATATTTACATATACTGTATGTGGGGCAATGGGGAGCATTGTGGAGGCAACGTGTAAAAGTTGGTCTGTGTTTAGTCTGTCCTTCTACTTTGAACCTTCCCTAGAAATTGAAGCCCCCAAAATTAAATTAAAGGATTTATGAAAAAAAATACCTCCACCCCAGCTTGTGAGAGGTGCATGTGATGTCACTGCGCCCCATCAGGTGAGAGGTGCAGGTGATGTCACTGCCTTCTGAGAAGGCTGGGGGCTCAGCATCCAATGAGAACACAGCTATTCCAAGAGATGGCGGTGAGACACGCTGGTGACACTTCAGCGCCTCCTGGAAGCACAAGAGTTTTTTTTCTCACAATAATTTTATTTTAACTTTGGGGGCCTCTCAATATTATGAACTTTCACCGAAGGTGCACTTTAGCATCAAACATTTGTTGTGACTGGATGGAGCGTCACCCGTGTATTGCTGGATGGAGCCTCACCCGTGTATTGCTGGATGGAGCCTCACCCGTGTATTGCTGGATGGAGCCTCACCCGTGTATTGCTGGATGGAGCGTCCCTTGCGTATTGCTGGATGGAGCGTCCCCCGCGTATTGCTGGATGGAGCGTCCCTTGCGTATTGCTGGATGGAGCGTCCCCCGCGTATTGCTGGATGGAGCGTCTCCCGCGTATTGCTGGATGGAGCGTCCCCTGCACATTGCTGGATGGAGCGTCCCCCGCGTATTGCTGGATGGAGCGTCACCCGTGTATTGCTGGATGGAGCGTCACCCGTGTATTGCTGGCTGGAGCGTCACCCGTGTATTGCTGGCTGGAGCGTCACCCGTGTATTGCTGGCTGGAGCCTCACCCGTGTATTGCTGGATGGAGCCTCACCCGTGTATTGCTGGATGGAGCCTCACCCGTGTATTGCTGGATGGAGCCTCACCCGTGTATTGCTGGATGGAGCCTCACCCGTGTATTGCTGGATGGAGCCTCACCCGTGTATTGCTGGATGGAGCCTCACCCGTGTATTGCTGGATGGCGCGTCACCCGTGTATTGCTGGATGGAGCCTCACCCGTGTACTGCTGGATGGAGTGTCCCTTGCGTATTGCTGGATGGAGCGTCACCCGGGTATTGCTGGATGGAGCATCCCTTGTGTTTTGCTGGATGGAGCGTCACCCGGGTATTGCTGGATGGAGCGTCCCCTGCGTATTGCTGGATGGAGCGTCACCCGGGTATTGCTGGATGGAGCATCCCTTGTGTTTTGCTGGATGGAGCGTCCCCTGCGTACTGCTGGATGGAGCGTCCCCTGCGTACTGCTGGATGGAGCGTCCCCTGCGTACTGCTGGATGGCGCGTCACCCGTGTATTGCTGGATGGAGCGTTCCCTGCGTACTGCTGGATGGAGCATCCCTTGTGTTTTGCTGGATGGAGCCTCACCCGTGTATTGCTGGATGGAGCCTCACCCGTGTATTGCTGGATGGAGCATCCCCTGCGTATTGCTGGATGGAGCGTCCCCCGCGTACTGCTGGATGGAGCGTCCCCCGCGTACTGCTGGATGGAGCGTCCCCCGCGTACTGCTGGATGGAGTGTCCCCCGCGTATTGCTGGATGGAGCGTCCCCCGCGTACTGCTGGATGGAGCGTCCCCCGCGTATTGCTGGATGGAGTGTCCCCCGCGTATTGCTGGATGGAGCGTCCCTTGCGTATTGCTGGATGGAGCGTCCCCCGCGTACTGCTGGATGGAGCGTCCCCTGCGTATTGCTGGATGGAGTGTCCCCCGCATATTGCTGGATGGAGCGTCACCCGTGCACGGGAAGTTAAGGAAGAAACGGCAGTGAGAAGTTGGGCTGTGTCGGGGTTCTGCTTTACGTTTTGGTGATATTCCTAGGTATGATGTAACCCTCTGGTGAGATGAATGAAGGCATGTACTAGCCGTGTAGTTCCTGGACAATAAGCTGGCTGACCCTGTACTTATCAATTAGTAGCAGTAGAGGAAGAAAGACCCCGAAACTGTGTCTATTCAGTGTGAAGGGGGCTGCCTTAGGAGTCCCACACAATCAGCTCATTGTGGGCCTGCTGGGTGATTATTATCCTGGGTTATAAGGTTTGGAGCCAGAGAACCTCAGGGCCCCAGTTTCTCCTAATCAATAACACCGCCAGTGTCCTCTCTTACACCTACTATAATAATTAGGCATGTCGTGTCACAGCTGGAGCCTGGGGCCCGACACCAACACATGAGAGACACATATATACCTGCAGGCTGTCCTAGCAGTGAAGGAATGCGCATTCAGCACTTCCATCCATCTCTCTTCCGCTGTATATTATGAATGGTATCTGTGTTCCTTAGAATCCTATGCTGTCCACTGTGAACTATCTGCACCGGAGAACAAATCTGATTATTTCATGATTTGGAGGAAACTCCCCCAAAACGACAGGCTACTTGCATCGGTTGGGACATTTTCTTGCAGAAGTTTGTGCTCTAAATAGATGTTCCCTCTTACAGGAGGCTTCTCTGAGGACTCCACTTTGGGAGGAATGATGGTGGAAACGAGATGCTGGACTCTCACTGTAGTCCCTAAGAGATATATGCCAGGGAAGATAACAAATGTCCCATCCAACCACCCTGCACCTCCCCGCGCTTACATTGGCTGATGTGTCAGGGTAGCATGTTTTGGAGGGGCTGTCTTCAGGAAAACAATATGTCCCCCAGTTTCTGTCCCAACCCATAACTGGCCTTCGCAGGCAGCTGGTTGGTGAATTGAGCTGGGAATCTTTCTTTGTCCCCAGCTCTGGCGGCTGCGAGGTAATCCATCGTAGTAACATTTCTGTGATTGGCCAGGAGCATGGGGAGGGAGAGGAGGGTATATCTTCCTGGCTGTGCCTGCGGTTATTGGCGATGTCATGTGCTGATATGACGTGGTGTTCCCAGTCCCTTTCCTCTTGGCTTGTTCAAGACGCCTTGAAGCCCCTCCCACTGTTAACATTTGGTGTGGTACACATTGCATGCCTCTATCCCTCGTCCAGTAAAAGTGGGCGTGGTCAGTAGGTTGTCCCTGGATTTTATTTTGACCTTAGTATAACAGTGTGTCTATACCAGCCATACCTGAGCCGCCATTCGGCATAAAATCCAGGAGGATGGACAGCCTGATGTGTTATATGAGGCAAAAAAAGTGATGAAGGTGCGACCCCCCATACAGACTAGACATTGGGGTGGGTTTACTAAAGGCAAACAGACTGTGCACTTTGCAGGTGCAGTTGCACTCGTTTTCTTTAGTAAATGTGTAAAGCTTCACTTCGGAAAGAATAGCTAATGAGGGGCAAGAAAAATAAAAAAGAAAGCAGCACTTTTACTTGCATGTGATTGGATGATGGAAGTCAGCAGCGCTTTACCTCATTTGGGTAGAATGAGTGCAATTGTACTTGCACCGTGCGCAGTCTATTTGCCTTTAGTAAATCCACCCCATTGGCTTTGATGACTCCGTATTGCATGTTGGAAAAGTGGTGTCCGGAATCTCGCTGAATGCCCCTTGTCCCGCATGGACCGTGATGAACAGGGCCTCTTTATGACATCAGTGGTTACAGTAAATACAGCAGCCGGGATCTTGTAGTGTGAATGAACAAAGGCTGGATGTGACGGTCCAAGTAATAAAACATAAAACTCACTTCCAGTTCTTACATCACCCTGCTGTGTCCCGGCCAGAGCTGGTCCCAGCAGACAGGAGACTCTTACCAGAGCCGCAAGAGTGATGTATTCACAGCATCGCACCTCATCTGCGTTCCTGTCCTCCTTCCCTGCCTCAATCCTATACAGCAGGCAGGACGTGTCACAGGAACAGACAAACAGTACCTGTCAGGAACCGTCCCGTGTGCAGCACGGGGTATTCCAGGGAGGGCTCTGTTCTGACTGTACATGCAGGGCATTGTCGTGGTGCAGGGGAAGAAAATACGTGCATGGAGCAGATTACATCTACAGAGGTGAATAGAACACAATCCAGGTGATAGCGGAAGTGTTAGCAGAGCACATTCGCCATGAAAACATTTGCCAATATCAGTTGCAGGTTGCATTGTGACTTTCTCCCTGGAATAGCCAATTTCCAAGCCTAAACATGACCACATGGGGAGGAACACCTACAGTGGGGGAGTGGAGAAAAGGCAAGTGGGTCCGGGGGTGGTCCTCTAAGAGAACCTATTACGTTGCGTCCAAGTCCCAGCCTGATTTCACCCCCCCCCCCATCAGGTTGCTGTGCACTGCTGCACTTTGCGTCACCCAAGTCTGTACGCTGCGCACAGAGGGAGTTGTTCGCTGGCACCCGGCACGCTCATTATACAAAGCCTACTCTCCCTTTCTGTAAACACACTTTAATCAGCCCTGCTGTGATTGGTCATTAGCGATAGCGGGTGTCCGGTAGCGCTCTCTCCGGTGCTCCGTTCCATCCACATCTTCTGAATTTGGGTGGCTGCCTGAATCTCACGACTTGGCAGACACATCTGAAAAAGTCATTTCGAATTTATTCTGTGAAATAAAAAAAAAAAAAAGTGATGTTTGGGATGCCAAACCACGTAACCGAATTCACAGATGGATTTCACAGCGATTCTGCGCTTCCTCCAAGGACGATGGCAGTGGTTGAATTTATACATCGAGGCGCCACGGGCTATTTTATCCCTCTTAAACTAATTTGCAGTAAATGGTTCCTTTACAGCACAGCCCGGGGGAATGTTTGATCCTTCATCCTGGAGCTCTCCGCAGGAGGATGTTTCCGAACAGAGATGGCTTACACCATCCGTCATACAACAGTCAGAGAGCTCATGTAACCCAAATATACACACAGATTGCTGTCATATGGATCTATTGCCCCATACGTGACAGGAGGAGACTTCCTATCAGATCACAGCTGCCTTTTCCACACACAGAGAGAGGGAAACTAACACTGAGACCTGTCTGTACCCACAACCCCAATCTCACCAACGGCTGCATTCACACCCAAGTGTTGCATTTCTCCCATTTTTTCAGGCGTTTTTATCGTGTGTTTGTATGCACGTTTCTGATTTCTGGGTTTTCCAAGAATTTCGAAACTTTTATGTTTTTGTATTAGCCAATAGAGAGAACTATCTGTTACATCATTTGTTGCTATGTGCAGGGGCGGACTGACAACTCATGGGGCCCCCGGGCAATAGGAGATTATGGGGCCCCTGTGTCCTTGCCCAAACTCAAAAAAGCCTATGAAAAAGGTACCAGGGGCATCTCATGGGGCCCCCTACTGACCCCGGGCCCTCAGGCAGTGCCTGTGTTTCCAAATGGTCAGTCCGCCCCTGGCTATGTGTTTCTGCATTCACATGAATCTGCATGGACACGTGGACCTCCACCATAGAGAATAGTTGATTTTGTTTTCTCCCTGAGCATTATGGAGATTCAAGGTGTGAATGGGGCCCAAAGGAAGGGCATGATTTGTTTTTATTGCATATTTTTTTTTTTTTTTTTTTTTTACAATCAAGTATTCCAGTTGCACAAATCTCCACTAATCTCTTCAGGCCCTCTAATGTGTATGTTCCGGGTGTTCTGCTGCATTTCAGTTTAGTGATGGCAGACTGTCACATCCAACAGGCACACAATGCAACCAAATGCCGCAGGTGATGTATATATTGTCTACTGAAAGGGGTTCTGAAGTATAAACATTGTTTTTTTATGAAGGTAAAAAATGTTTCGATCGCAATATGCCCCTCAACTTATAGTTGCCCGAGTCCTCACTTGATCCAGTGCTATCCCTGTCTGCAGCGTCTTCTCTCCCAGATCTCACAGGCTTTACTGAGGCAGCAGGAGCCAGGTCGGTACAATCCTGTAATGAGGAAGCAGGGGGTGGGGACAAGCTGCACTGTCTGTGTCTATGGATGTAGGCAGCATAGCTCAGGAGTGAGCCAACAGGTGTGCCCCCATAGCACCAAGAGGAGGAGACTCAACAAGAGGGAGATTGGAGGTGCTCTGAATACCGTGTGCAAACATGTTTTTTATATGCTGTTATTATTGTTTTTTAGTAGTGTTTAGAAGCATTTAGCATTTTTTTTTCTGCTGGAAAAATGCTCCGAAAAACTCTACAAAAACGATTTCTTTTCCTGCTCATAGATGCTGGAGCTCAAAAAATGATAATAGCAAAAAGTAGTGTGCATGGACACACAGGAAAACACTATTGAGCTTCTAGGAGCAGAAAAAAGTCCATGAAACTGTAAATAGAAATGATGTGTAAATTGAGGTGTGCTGAGACACAGATACAAAGTAGAATCGTCCCCAGTGTGCGCTCTCTCCGGGAGCAGATGGAAACCTGCCATCAGGTATAGAGCTGAGAAGCAGTGAACAAATACACATCATGCAGGGAACGACATATAAATACAATGTATACACTTCTGTAGTTGTTGTCTATGTATAAAATGGCTCCCCACAATTATTTCGCTAATCAGGAGTTGAGGAAACGGTCCCTTTAAAATGACAGCTGTACCCAGTGCAACTTACATGTCAGAAAATTAAAAAAAAACAAAAACAAAATCACTGAATTGGAAAAAGGATCCCCCTGTTGTGTCAGTATTTTGCTGTATTTCCAGCCTTTAGTCTGTTGGGATGTGTCTACTAACTTTGGTGACGGTTTGTGGCCGGCAGTCTTCAAGTCATTCCACAGATTTTCAGTGGGGTTGAAGTCTGGGCTTTGACTAGGCCATGCAAGCACATTCACCTTCTTCTCCTCCAACCACTGGGGGGTGCTGTGTATTTCAGCTCATTGTCATGTTAGAAGGTAGACCTTCTTTCCATTGACAACTTTCTGGCAGCAGATTTTCCTCCAGAATGTGATGGGATTTTGCCCCATTGTCCATTTTTCCTTCTATTCTGACAAGTGCTCCAATTCCTGCTGCAGAGATCCCCTATAACAGGATATTCCCCCTCCATGCTTTACTGTATCACGCATACATAAGCCATGCCCACATATGTAATCGGTGTTCAAACCACACGTGAGATCTTACACTGCTAACCTGTAGACATTTTTAAAGCATCGCCCATGGAGATTTTTAAAAACTGCGCATTTCGGTTTTCGGCCAAGTGCATTTTGGATTTTCATTTTCGTCCTCAGAATTTTAATTTCGGTGCACCGCTAGTCATTCTAGTCCAACACTGCTGGCGTTATCGGCACAATATGGTGCTGTACTGGAGGGACATTGTTATTATCAGAATCATGTATACAATACAGGTGATAACCCAACGTGTGGTCACATATTAGCAGGATTATATACCAGCTCCTCCACCATGGCTTCTGTTGTGCGTTGAACATCCCATGCGGGGATCAATGTTTGGAAGACTCGGGTTTGTTTGCCCCATATTGATTGTGACCAGGAAGAAACCTGTGTAATGTGACTTGGTGCTGGTTGAGTGTTGTCTTCCAGCTATGTATAAATTGTGATTCCTGAGGGAACATGTCCACAAATCTCTCAACCTGTTTTTCCTCTTTCTAGATCCCCCTGTTCATAGCTGGCAGGCCTCTCCTCCCATGTGCTATTGTTCTTCGGCCAGAGATAAATGACTTTAAGTGAACTATTTGGCCCGAAGGATCATCTTTTCCACCTGCCCAGTCTTGTAGCGATCCTCCTGCTGCTTTGTCATTTTATCCTATGAAAGAATCGCTCCCTATATATACACAGCACTGAACAGACAGTCACTGCAAATCAAACACATGATCCAACCATAACACCGAACCTCCTGTATTGGGGGGGGGGGACATGAAGGAAAAGGCCTGTGATGACCCCTTACAACCAGATTGTAGGCAGCTCTGGAAAATGAAAGCCAGCAAATTGGTATGTGGGGCACAAACTCTTCCCCTTTAGTATATGGGGATAATAATGACAAGGAGTTTCATCCTGCACCCCCAGCTCTGCCTGACACTGAGCCGCATAATTCCCATCAGTGATCCCATCTACACACCCTGAGGAGTTCAGATGGTGTTGCTGGAGATCAGCTGTCCACAAATCTGACCTAATCCACTAGAAGCTCCCAGTCCAGCCCAATCCCACCTATAGATTGTGACACTGCAGCCTGTAATTATAGGAATCCTCCCTTGTGTTTATCTGCCTGCCAGCTCCCCCCCACATACCAGTAGTAGTGGACCCAGCCCCACGCTATCTTCGCAGTCTTCATGTGCCATCACATGTGCTTATGCTGGGTGTCAGCGGATACAGAACAATTCTCTTATGTTCCACTAGGGGGCCTGTGCTGTGTGAGTCCTCTGTGTACAGCTACAACTTCTGATGGTTCCCCACAACAGAGAGACAATCGAACGTTTCCAGACAATCGCCCCCAACACAGTACTCCATCCCGGCTATGACGGGCCGTGCGGACATTTCCAACCACCATCCTTCCACTTTTTTCACACAAATAGTAAAATCTACATTTATTACTTAAAACCCCCACACAAGTATATTTTCTGAAAGCAGAAGCCCTGTATATTAACATGGTGGCAGTTGAAATTTTTTGTGGCATGATATCTGCACAAATCTGTTTATCAAATCTGTATTTTTAGAGAAAAAAAAAACTCTAATGGTGGTGCACAAATAGTAAATCAGTATAGATGGATGCGTATTCCCTCCACTCAGCCCGGGTGCAGCATACTGCCTGTCAGTAACATGAATGACTGTGTGCTGTACTGGTGTATGCAGAGGAGTGTCGTGATGATGAGTACAAATGTCTGCAAACAAGAGAAAACTTCCATTTGTGTGCTCTACTATCCATGTTACTGAGTGGAGAAGACGCGGCTTCAGATACAGTGAATAGACCCGGCTACCCCATCCACCCCATGTGCAAGAGACTTAACAAATCACTTTGCATCAAGTAACTAGATACCAAACATGTTAAATGGTGAAAAACTATGGTACCCACAATTTCCAACAGTGATGATTTAATAGTCTTACAAGTCATTATGACATCTCTGGAATTCTTAGTCTCACATTTGCTGTACACCTGTGTGAATCCTAAATGCACAATTGCATTCAGCTGTGTGAATCCTAAAAAATTAGGATTGCTTTAATTTTTTTTTTTTTTTAATGTAAAATGAACACTTTTATAACTTTATTGCTATCACAAGGGGGCTAATAACCCCCACTGTGATCGCAATGGCCAGTGACAGGTTTATTGGACTAATGTCTCTCCTGGCCTCCAAAGCCGGTCAAACGAGGACATCTTCATATTACTGCCCAGATACAGCCATGACTTAGGCCATTTACACTACACTCCTCAAATGCCCTACACATGTTTGATGCGGGTTCAAGGCTCCTCAGACACCTATTTTTTTGTAGGGCCTAATACATTGGCGACGCATGCCAGCACGTTTATTGCACGTTACCATAGTCTTGAATGGAGGGAGTTGAGATGCTTTATCTAAGTGCAGCAACTCAACATTATCAATTGCAGCCTGCTATGCCTGTTTTTAATGTCAGCGTGAACAGGACCTTAATGACCACATGACCACTGTGATTGCCTGTTATAGTGGTCACATGATTGGGAGCCTATCCCACTAGCCTACAGATCAGGGACTGCCACTGGCACAATGTGTGCTCTCTCAGCACTGAAACTTCACCCATTATAGACACATATGTGTGGGTCAGCAGCTACAAAAACTGTAACTGCTGACTTTTATTAAACAGACACTCACCTGTCTTTGGATCCAGCGGTGTCCTGCGGCGCCGGCATCTTAAGTGTGGACATCTGGCTGTCACATTATGCGGCTTCACAGCCGGGTGCCCACTGCACATGTGCGAGCAGCACTGCGCCTTGTGAATGGTCATGTAGTCTCCTGGGACCTGTCGTGTGTCCCAGAAGACTACGGGGAGGACAACTTCTGCTTGCAATTGCCTAGGTGATCGCAGCGTCCCCCACCCCCCAACAGTGCCAATCCTTAACGAGGAGTGGGGGACGAGGCATTAAAGCACAACTTCCCTTTTTGGGTGGAGCTCTGCTTTAAGGTTCAACCCCCATACCATGAAACAATACGTGTTAAGTGGATGTAGTGCGGTAGAAATAACACCGTTTGGCTTTTTTTGCTTTCAGTGTTTCTGCTGAAGAAATTCACTCAGAGTGAACACTTTAAATTCTAAGTTGTCACCAGAGTAAGGGGAAATATTCCAAATGGGGGGTGTTGCTGTGGATGATAGGAGACAGGTGATGAAGTGATGCAGTGCTGGTGCTGTATGCACAGTGCTCTCTGTGAGGAAGCCGGGACAGATGTTACCTATTTCCTGCCCGGGGACATCGCACGGCCTCTGCAACGCTGACTCTTCGAGATTTGTCAGGCCAGCTGGGAGTAGAGGCCGTGCGATGTGCGGAAGTTATATGATCTCATACACAATTACCTAATTGTTTTCTGAGCAACACGGGATGTCACAGGACAGAGATGCTTCCAAGGTGTGTGAGGTGTTTGAAGCATGCAACGCTCCCAGTGAGGGAAACATCAATCTACTACACAGGCGGAGCTGACATTATTAGTGTTTTCCTGACAGAGATCAGCCGTAATTTTGGATGTATTCTGGTAGCTGTGAGAAACACGGGTCCAAGAAAAATGTGAAAGCTGTTATATGCATATGTGTGATTATTTTTGATCTCAGGGCTGTTGGTCTGTCCCTTTATACACTTCTATTGATTTGTACGCTCCCTTGCGGCCATGTGAATGAAAGGATTTGGTGGACGTTTCAATAGGAAGTCTAGGGATGGATCAAGCCTAATAAACAGTTGTGATCAGATAAATATATTGGTACAAACAGCGCACAGTATATGATGCGAGGCTCTGAGAGGACACAACGTGGTATTTACTGAGGAAGAGTCTTGAGCTGAGCGCGGTTTAGCCTTAGGAGTTTGTAACATCTGTGCCTCAAATATTGTCATCTCAGAAAGCACTTAATGCCATTAATTAGGCTGGTTTCAGTTACTATGTTACTGTGGAGGCTGAATGACAGAATGCGGCTCAGTCAATGTTCCTTTCTGCTGGGGGCTATCTAGGTGGAGTCACATAATAGTGGCTACACTAACTATCCGCTCACCTTATTAGGTTCGTCCCGGGGGACACACAACCTGTTTGCTGTAACCTCTGAATAGAGAAAGCATATGGAGGAACAGATTGATACCTCCGGCCAGCAGGGTGATACCCATCTATTCTGGATAGGTATCAGGTGGATGGTTACACTGGGCAGGAGGCCGGCTAATAGTGATATGTATCAGGTGGATGGGAGATGGAAGTCGGCTTCTGCTTCCCACCATCACCAGCGTCCTAAAAAAGTCTGTCATTTTCTGTACAAAAATATCCAACCTCATCCCTCGGCAGGGAGGGTAGGCCTTCACACCCAAACACTGCACATACGATGTCATGATGGCTGACGGTTCTGTACTGACAGCGCACTCAGCTCCTGATCTCTATTGTGACCAGCAATTACATGATCAGGAAGTCCACGTCGCCTCTAGGACGGATAAAATGGGGATCATGAAATCATTGAGGGTCTATTTACACCAAAAGACCAAAAATCGCTCCTGCACCACGCGTCACTCATGCAATGCACTTTGTTAATGCACACTGCCGCACAGGTGCTCGGTGGTGCCATTCACAATAAACAGCACTGCGCCAAACTATGTAACGTGCTTTGCCGCAGCGTGGAACCTACAATGCATCCAGAAAGTATTCAAAGAGCTATGTTACAGCCTTGTTCCAAAATGGATTCAATTCATTTTTTTCCTCCACATTCTACAAACAAGACCCCATAATGACAACGTGAAAGAAGTTCGTTTTGAAATCCTTGCAATTTATTAAAATTAAAAAAAAAACAACCCTGTGTACATAAGTATACCCAGTCTTTGCCATGACACTGAAAATTGAGCTCTGGTGCATCCGGTTCCCACCGATCATCCTTGAGACGTTTCCACAACTTGATTGGAGTCCACCTGTGGGACATTCAGTGGATTGGAGCCCACCTGTGGGACATTCAACGGATTGGAGTCCACCTGTGGGACATTCAGCGGATTGGAGTCCATCTGTGGGACATTCAGCGGATTGGAGTCCATCTGTGGGACAGTCAGCGGATTGGAGTCCACCTGTGGGACATTCAGCGGATTGGAGTTCACCTGTGGGACATTCAGTGGATTGGAGTTCACCTGTGGGACATTCAGTGGATTGGAGTCCACCTGTGGGATATTCAGCGGATTGGAGTCCACCTGTGGGACATTCAGCGGATTGGAGTCCACCTGTGGAACATTCAGTTGATTGGACATGATTAGGAAAGGTATAAACCTGTCTATAGAAGGTCCCACAGGTAACACTGCATGTCAGAACACAAACCAAGCCATGAAGTCCAAGGAATTGTCCATAGACCTCCGAGACAGGATTGTATGAAGGCACAGATCTGGGGAAGGGTACAGAAACATTTCTGCAGCGTTGAAGGTCCCAATGAGCACAATGGCCTCCATCACCCGTAAATGGAAGAAGTTTGGAGCCACCAGGATTCTTCCTAGAGCGGGCTGCCTGGCCAAAATGAGCGATCGGGGGAAAGGGCCTTAGCCAGGGAGGTAACCAAGCATCTGATGGTCACCCTGAAAAAGCTCCAGCGTTTCTCTGTGGAGAGAGGAGAACCTTCCAGAAGAACAACCATCTCTGCAGCACTCTACCAATCAGGCCTATATGGTAGAGTGGGCAGACGGAAGCCACTCCTCAGTAAAAGGCAAATGGCAGCCCACCTGGAGTTTGCCAAAAGGCACCTGAGGGACTCTCAGATCATGAGAAACAAAACTCTCTGGTCTGATGAAACAAAGATTGAACTCTTTGACCTGAATGCCAAGCATCATGTCTGGAGGAAACCAGGCACCGCTCACCACCTGGCCAATACCATCCGTACAGTGAAGCATGGTGGTTGCAACATCATGCTGTGGGGATGTTTTTCAGCGACAGGAACTGGGAGACTAGTCAGGATGGAAGGAAAGATGAATGCAGCAAAGTACAAAGACATCCTTGATGAAAACCTGTTCCAGAGCGCTCTGGTCCTTAGACTGGGGTGACAGTTCATCTTTCAACAGGACAACGACCCTAAGCACACAGCCCACATAACAAAGGAGTGGCTACGGGCCAACTCTGTGAATGTCCTAGAGTGGCCCAGCCAGAGTCCAGACTTGAACCAGATTGAACATCTTTAGAGAGATCTGAAAATGGCTGTGCACCGACCCTCCCCATCCAGCCTGATGGAACTTGAGAGGTCCTGCAAAGAAGAATGGGAGAAATTGCCCAAAAATAGGTGTGCCGAGCTTGTAGCATCATACTAAGAACGACTTGAGGCTGGAATTGGTGCTAAAGGGGCCAAAGTATTGAGCAATACTTATGTACATGTGTGGGGGTTTTTTATTTTTAAATTGCAAAGGTTTCAAAAGGAACTTCTTTCACGTTGTTATTATGGGGTATTGTTTGTAGAATGTGGAGGGAAAAAATTTATTTTATCCATTTTGGAATAAGGCTGTAACATAATAAAATGTGGCAAAAGTGAAGCGCTGGGAATACTTTCTGGATGCGCTGTACCTGTGCATTTTATCTGCACAATGGGACAGGGGGCACTTAAAAAAAATCTTTTATTGCAATCACAAGGCATGAACGACATCCTTTGTGATAGAATGGGCTGTGACAGGTCCTTTTTATGGACTGATTTGGGGTCTCTCCTCTGCCCTCCAAAGATCAGTTTGAGCCGAAACTGGAAGTGACAAAATCCTCATCACTTCCGGTTGAATGGGGAATATTAGTTCTTCCATCATCTGAAGGCAGCTGCCCCTCCACCACTAGTAATAGTGATCAGGTGGCTGTATAGCCACTCTGATCACTCTTACTAGAAAGGGAATCACTGGAGCTAAAGAATGATATCTGGCTGCAGCTGAAGCCATAGTCCAGATATCAGGATGTAGTCTCACTGGCCCTCTGGTCCTATTAGTATTTATTTGCAGTGTTTGTCCTGCACTCTTGTTATCTGCACTACGGGGGATTCAAAGAATCAGCTTAGCTAGAACTGAATGGATTATGCAGCACAGCAATGTAAGTGAAGGACACAAATTAATGCAGTTTTATATTCATTATTGCATCATTAAAACATTTTCCTGTGCTGATAGCACGCCCCCAGGACAGGGTACTGGAAAGCTCCCAATGCACACTTGCAATTGGGAGCTTCCTGATCATGTGACTGCCAATCACAGTGATCACATGACCGGAATGCCCGCCCACGCCTCCTTTTAAAGGGCTGGGAGGCGGCTACAGCTTCCACTTGCCAACCGCGGCACTTTGAGTGGTTATTCCGGGATGATGCCTACATCAGCTGCTGGATTGTTTTTACAGGCAGCGGGAGGAGTAGTCCCCTGCCCTCTGGTGCTTCCACCATAGAGCTCATAGCGGACTGTATGTCATCACGTCCAGTTTCGGAGTTGTTTGCTGGGCATTACTGACAAGCTTTCAAGAGATATAGGGTCTAACAGATCGCAGATCTCTCAGTACAGAGTACCTGTCCCTGCCTATTACTATCACAAGGGATGCTTACATTCCTTGTGATGACAATAAATGTGGTGACAAAAATGAAAGGTACAGTATACAAATAAATAAAAAAATGTATAAAATTTAAAAAAAAAACATTTTTAAAGCGCCCCTGTGCTTGTGCGCAAAGGCAAACGCGTATGTAGGTTGTGCACGCATATAGGTAAACAGTGTAACTTTATAGCAAGAGCAGTATTTCTATCACCGGACCTCCTGTGTAACTCTAAATGAGTAACCTGTAAAGGCTTCAAAGCTTTGCCAATGGAGAGTTTTAGATACCGTAGTTTGTCGCCGTTCCACGAGTGTGCACAATTTTAAAGTGTGGCATCATCATCGGGTATTATATTTTTATGTATTATTTTTTCCAAATGAATTGCATTTGAAAATCCACTGCACAAATACTGGGTGACATAAAAAAATTGCAACACCCACCTTTTTATTCTCTAGGGCCTCTGCTTAAGAAATGGGTTCTAAGTGAATTTCTAGCAAAAAAAAAAATGCTATTTTTTAAATGTAATCAAAAAGTGTCAGAATTGGCCCGGCCTGACAGTGGTTAGCTTACTTGCATCTCTAGACATGTCACAGATTCTCTGAGATACAATTTGTGATATTTGTAATGTTGTTGGCATTAAATTGTATCGTATTTTGACATAAGTGTGTCATGTATCTGTGGATTTGTTTCTTGAAGTAACAACTATAAAGTTAAAGTTCAGGGTGTTTTTTTTATTTATAAGGAAATACGGAAACAGACACCACAGGCCTCTGTAGTGTCCGTCGTCTTCTGGTGTCAGCATGTGAGGGAGCAATGCCCGGAGACTGATTTCCCAGCACTCTGAACTGTCACCTCAGTGCAGCCCCCAGCCGAGTCTCCGGGACGCCACAACCGCCATAGTGTAAATAAATGAAAGGAACACAGACTTCTCCACAGATTAACCATCTTCTACTCTAAATAAATAATTGCCTTGATTATGGATAGTAGAATGAAGACCAGCTGTGTGTCTGTAGCTGATGTCAGGGGCAGTTGTACCACTGTAATGGTTAGGTGATGGTGTCAGGGGCAGTTGTACCAGAGTACTGGTTAGGTGATGGTGTCAGGGGCAGTTGTACCAGAGTACTGGTTAGGTGATGGTGTCAGGGGCAGTTGTACCACTGTAATGGTTAGGTGAAGGTGTCAGGGGCAGTTGTACCAGTGTAATGGTTAGGTGAAGGTGTCAGGGGCAGTTCTACCAGAGTACTGGTTAGGTGATGGTGTCAGGGGCAGTTCTACCAGAGTACTGGTTAGGTGATGGTGTCAGGGGCAGTTGTACCAGTGTAATGGTTAGGTGATGGTGTCAGGGGCAGTTCTACCAGAGTACTGGTTAGGTGATGGTGTCAGGGGCAGTTCTACCAGTGTAATGGTTAGGTGATGGTGTCAGGGGCAGTTCTACCAGTGTAATGGTTAGGTGATGGTGTCAGGGGCAGTTCTACCAGTGTAATGGTTAGGTGATGGTGTCAGGGGCAGTTCTACCAGAGTACTGGTTAGGTGATGGTGTCAGGGGCAGTTGTACCAGTGTACTGGTTAGGTGATGGTGTCAGGGGCAGTTCTACCAGTGTACTGGTTAGGTGATGGTGTCAGGGGCAGTTGTATCACTGTAATGGTTAGGTGATGGTGTCAGGGGCAGTTCTAACAGTGTAATGGTTAGGTGATGGTGTCAGGGGCAGTTGTACCGGAGTACTGGTTAGGTGATGGTGTCAGGGGCAGTTGTACCAGAGTACTGGTTAGGTGATGGTGTCAGGGGCAGTTGTACCAGTGTAATGGTTAGGTGATGGTGTCAGGGGCAGTTGTACCAGTGTAATGGTTAGGTGATGGTGTCAGGGGCAGTTGTACCAGTGTAATGGTTAGGTGATGGTGTCAGGGGCAGTTGTACCAGTGTAATGGTTAGGTGATGGTGTCAGGGGCAGTTGTACCAGTGTAATGGTTAGGTGATGGTGTCAGGGGCAGTTGTATCACTGTAATGGTTAGGTGATGGTGTCAGGGGCAGTTCTACCAGTGTAATGGTTAGGTGATGGTGTCAGGGGCAGTTCTACCAGTGTAATGGTTAGGTGATGGTGTCAGGGGCAGTTGTACCAGTGTAATGGTTAGGTGATGGTGTCAGGGGCAGTTCTACCAGTGTATTGGCCAGGTGCAATGGTAGACCGTGCAAGATACTTAGCAAGAAGGAGCACAGTATGGCCAAATCGAGAGTACCACACTCTTCGGGTCCAATTTCATGCCACAAAGATCACCTCAATCCCGCAGAGCAGTTGAGGAAGGATCTTCAACAGGGCATATACAGGAAAGGCTCAAGCATCCCTGGATTGTTTACAAACCTGGCAAGCCTGGAGTTGATTCTGGATTTTGGAAGGTGCACAACCATAGTCTGCCCCACCTACGACATGGGCCCTGAAAACACCTCGGTGAAGGCCCAGCCATTGGCCTCACAAATTTCAATTCCAGGGAATGTGCATTATGGTGAGGGACTAAATGTGCTTATTCTCCCCAACTCAGTATCTGACCACAAAGTTTGAGATACCTCCATGGCCATAATAGCAGCCTAAGGACTAGAGAATGCCCTCTACTTGGGATGGTTAGGGACTTTTTAAGGTAGACAAGAGTAGAATCCGCAGACCTTTTCTTTTCTTGTGAAACCCCTCACTCCATCGGATATTGCTAAACAACCATTTGGGGAGGAAGATAAATCTTTTCAGGGGCAGCCATAGGGAAGGTCTTCGTTTGGGGGCCTTGTTTGGACCCATACTGGTGACTTGCAGTTGCACCAGCACTAGTGCCTCCAGCTCCAAGCAGGTGCACACCTCATCCACCAGGACAGAAATGGTGTCCCCACGCTTGATTCCAAGATTCTGAAGAGGTGGTGTTAACCCCAAACAAAGGGGGCCTTTTCCTGACCATACAGAAAGAACACAGATGTAGAGTATAAATATTCTAAACTCTGTGCTAGACACAAGAAGACAGACTTGTGTGGCTACGATTTGATGCCCTGATCTACATGGACCATCCTTAACACCTGTTCTGCTCTGGGCCTCCTCCAGGACTGGCCTACACATCACGAAGCACAGTCCGCTCCCCAGGGGTCTCTCTCTTCCTGGCTCACTCCAGATTTGGCACAATAGCTGAAGTTAATGAGTTTACACTGGCAGGGGCTCCCACTGGCTGACAGTTATGCTAATCCACTGGCACGTATTAATAGAGGCACACTGGCCAGTCTCTGCCCTGGCACTAGTACAGCCTGGCCCAGGACTGTATGTCATACATAAACTCTCTGCTTCCAGTGTGTTCTGTACCGCCAGAGACATGTCTATGAGGAAACAGTCGTTGTCAAGGGAAACAAACTGTTTATGTCGTCTCCTTTCATAAGCGTACACAGAGCCCACACTTGCTGTGTGATTTAGGCCTTTAAAAGCTCTGTAAGCCTATGTGTCCATGTACAAACAAACGTATTAGAAGAGCAGCGTCTACAGGCAGCAAGAAAATCCCACCAAGGGGGCGTGTTCAGGGGAGGAGCTGAGGAGCAGGAAAAAAACGCTAAATGCTAGGCACTTTTAAGCGTTCATGTATTCCAAGGGCCAGAATAAATTATTATTCTGGCCAATGGAATCCATTAATTCTCAAAATCTTGACACGCCTAAAATCATGTACTTAAATGCGGATGTGCTTTTTCAGCTCCAGGCCATTTCTGGCACTTTTTGTATACATTGTAAATGTCTTAATTTGGTGGTTTTTGCATTTTATTTTAGGTCACATGGCATTTGCATAGCAGTTTTTCAAATGCAATTTTAATGCATTTTTTTTTACATTTTAATGCAAACCCCCCCACAATATGAGGATGTTATGCTGAGTAAATTTTACTATTCATAGGTGACCCTACAGAGGAGGTCTGGTGCTAGAATTACTGCCCATGACTTGACGCTCACGGTGATACCTCATTTGCTGTTTGCATGCGTGCAGCTTTGTAAATGAACATCCTTGTGACTACGACAAGACGTGACAGGTACTCTCTATGGAGGCATCTAGGGGTCTTTAAGACCCTAGTTCCCTTCTCTGCACTTGAAAGCATTCAAAACATCAAGATCAGTGTTTCCAAGCAAACCAGAAGTAATGTCAAGTCATCGGACAGGGAGACAGCCGACAGCCCAGTGGGATGGGAGTTCCCGAGAGAACTGCGATAGGAGGGGACGAAGAAACTGAGCGGCTAATTAGCTGCTCTGATTGCTTGTACAAGTGAGCTGACCGCCGGCTCTAAAAAACGGTACAGGGCTGATGCCTGCAGCTGTGGGCAGCACTCCGGTATAACCACCGCAAGTCCAGCAACATATCATGGATGTCACTGGTCCGCAAGTGGTTAAGCAGCTATTTTTTGAGTTACTATGGCAGTCAAAGGAGCTAACCAGCGCCCAGTGCATTGCCAGTCTAACTGATGAGAATTCATTTTGTGCACTTGTCTGCCTCTGAGCAAAAGTTTATGGGAAGTACATTGCAATAGAATGTGATGGCACTTTATCTCTCTATATATTTATTTAGACAACAGAGGATTGGAAATGGTGCTGCTGTACTTTGTATTCACATCCTGTATTATGCTCTTTGTGTTGATCCATAAACACATCTCACAGATCTTGTCAGCAATCAGCCACTTTCCTGAGTTGAGCTTTTCCCTGGCAGAGTCACACCCACCATGTCAGGACCCCCAGGGTCTGACATAAGTACTGCCAAATTCTCTGGGTTGGAAGATGAGGAGACGAGAGAATGCCGTGTTGTGGCTGCACATGACAAATGTGGCAACGGCACATCAGAAACAGGTGTATATGAATTTATCTCAAGGTGGAAGCAGCACTGAGGCCAAGGAGTCCATAAAGAATACTCCATCCTCGGATGCTTACATGCTGTCAGTTGCCAGGCATCATTGGTTGCTTAGATGCTGACAGCATCATAGCAACCAATGACAGCCTTATTCATCTGCCAGCCGGGAGATTCCCATCCATTGCCATATTTGGGTAATTACATCAATGACAATTCCTGCTCCCGTCCTATGTTTACATTCAGCTGTCAGCTAGGGAATCTCATGGTGTCCTAGCAGCCCACTAGCCCCAAGGGGGAAGCTGTCACATGCATGACGGCTTCAGTTTCCTAATCTGCGAATTGGCGGTAAATGTTGTTGGAAAAGTTTTGCAATGAAGACATCTCTTAGTATTCCCCCCCTCACCCCCAGATCACATAATTTTCACCTACTCTCAGTATTCCATACCCCCCTATCACAGAGAGTGGTTACCCTCTCTCATATACCCAGAACGCTGTCACCCAGGATTCTCAATAAACAGCTTTAAAGAATAAGTTCACCTTTTGGACAAAAATAACAACTGTACATTTTTTGCATTTATTATTTTTGTCCAAAGGAGCCTGGAAAGCATTGCAACAATTATCAGTAGATCGCCTATGCCATGCAGGTCTCCCGTCCGGGATGTACAGCCAGGCAGATATTCTGGTAGGAAGCTTCAATGAAAACTACAAGCATACAGCCGCTAAGGCTCTGGGGACTTGCAGTTCATTCATTCACGGAAGTCTGTGAATGAATGACACAACCGTGTGGGCGGAGCCCCGCATGGCCGCACTGTTTTCAAATCTGACAGATAGCGCGGGCGCGGCTGCAGTTATGGGAGCATGTTGCATGTTCCACCCTAAAAACGGATGTAACGTGTTCCCAAAGGTGAACTTATCCTTTAAGCACCTGTATTAGTGCACTGGATTCCCATTCCGAAAGAAGATGATATTTATACAGCAGCAATGGCTGGTATGTAGTCCCTGACTCTGCAGAGTAAACATGGCTGGCAGTCATGTTCTGTCTTATCCTGATAATCTGTAAATTCTTGTCTCCATTGTCTGCCATCACGTACACCAACTCCGCTGCTCATCTGACCTCAGTGCATCATGAATCTTCCAGATCTGTTCACAGGTGACTGAGTACTTGTCCCGCCTCACCCCGTGTCTCCACCTAAGCCAGGCCCTGAGGACACTTCATAACTGTTCATGGCACGGCATGTCATGGAACAGATCCCGCTCATATGGAATGTGGGGGTGTCAAGTGAACCCCGCAGATTACCCAGTATGAGAAGGGTCTCTGCACTGCCCTCCTCCCTCAGGGAAGCTGAAATCAGTCTTTGAAAGTTGACACTCCAAGGAAATCTCCCCTCCAGGGGTGTTATTTCTTCAGTTCTCCCTGCAGCCTGTACAGTGTGCGGCTATCACATTTCCATCCACTGTATGCAATGCAGCACATTCCCATGTATTCCTATTGATGGACTGGGTTTTACAGCCTTATTGTCTGATCATTTAAGTCGGGGCACTCTGTAATTACACAAAATTACATCCCCCACCTGATGGGTGTAACCATTACCTGCACCAGTGCCGGCAGGTGCAGGGATGGGAGCGAGTGGATGCCAGAGCAAACCCATATTATCTCACATTAAAGAGACCCTGTCACCAACAAACCAAATTCCAGTTGAAAGCAAAGAATAGTTGAAGTATAACTAGAGACAAAACTCTTTTTTTTTTCTAGTTTTGGATCAGAGTGGAGAGGGATTAGAATGCTTGTCGGGTTCCATTGCTGTCTGTGCCCCCGTTAGGGAGGTTCACCCTCTATTAGTCTTGTTTACCATTATCAGTAACATAATCTTCCAATGGGGACACTACTTGTGGTGACCTGGGAGTCCCCAAGGAACTCCCCTAATTTGCAGAGATTTCCTCTCACTTCCTGTTTGGCGATGGGACAGGAAGTGAAGGAAAATCTCCACAATGGTACACAAATGGTGAAAAAAAATTGACATGTTTTAACCCTTCCTTGTTGTATTTCAAGGTTTTCACAGGAAAACAGGTAACCTAATAATAAACGCGGAGTTCACCTTTACAATAAATTGTATGTACTTATGAATTTAAGCGCCATACCTGTAGGTCCATCACGGCATACCCTCAATGTTGTCAAATGGAGATCCACGTCTTCATACCTGTAATCTGGAGCGCCCTATACATTGGTGTGTTTCCTCCTTCATATACATTCTCCCTCCCCTGTGGTAGCAGTGCTGAGCTCAGCCGCTGCCGTGACAGGAGAATACTGCACTTAGGCGGGTCTTTGCGCTTGTTCCCATGGTGCTTGGAGTGTGCCCAATGTACGTGGCCCCATGGTGCTTGGAGTGTGCCCAATGTACGGGGCCCCATGGTGCTTGGAGTGTGCCCAATGTACGGGGCCTCACAGATCACAGCAGGTCTCTCCCATTTTGAGTGTTTTTAGCAATGTTGTCGGTAAGCCGCAGTGGGCCTACAGTTAGTAAGGCTATGCTGTGGGACAAGAACGCACTGCTCTTTCGCAACCACGCACAGAGGCCAATTTTAACCCCTTGGCGCCGTCTCCTCCCGGTCCTTTAAGGGTTTCAGAAGGCGGGAGGCGGGGCGGGGTTTTAAGGTCATGTGACCGCCATGATTTGCCGTCACATGATCGGGAAAGGTCTGCGCTCTTAGCACATATGTTTTTGTTAATTGCACGAAAATGTGCGGCAGTTCGATGTCAAGGCCCAGACGCCAGGAGGCCGCACATTTGTGTGTGGCCAGCGTGAAGAGGTTAATGGCACCCCACACATCGGAAAATGTAGCACAGTTACAGGTGCATGAAGCAAGAGCACCAATAAAAAGGTGCCAAAGACTTTTTGACTTGTGTTTCCTGTAGTTACAGCAGCCCATTCAAATTAATGGGCTGCTGTGCCCGGCGTGAATGCGTCACGCACAAAACACATCAAAGCTGATTTTGAAATCGTGCGACTTACAGTGAAGTTGCACGATTTCAAAATCGGGTGACCTGCCGATTTCAGCTGCGATTTGCAAGACATCTGACACAGATGTCTATACAAACTGCAACAAAAGTAGTGCATGTAGTACTTTAGAAATCAGTGCAGCTCCAACCAAGTCGGAACCGCACTGATATGACCGCTCTAATAGCGGACAATAGGGTGCAACTTGGCATACAATTTGCAAGACGCATGGCATGCAAATCGCATACAAAGTTGCGCCCGATGTGACCCGGGGTTTAAACTATCTCTAGAAACTAGTTATTATGCACAGCTGGTCCAGATTCTGTCTGCTCCAATTCTATTAAATCTCCCCAGTGGTTCCGGGGTCCCGTGACTGCACAGTACATTCTATTACAAAGGTGAACTGACAGGTATAAAGTTATGCAACCAGACTCATTGTCAATTCAGTGCTGCTTCTCTCCATTATCTCCAATTTTTGGGATTAAGAAAAAAAAGTATATATTTTCTGAAAGCAGACCCTGGAGAAGAAAATGGTGGTAGTGTCTGTGTTGAGCAAATAGTTACTAAATATGTCAAGTCTAAATTGCGTAAGTCCATGGAGTCGCAAATAACTGGTACCCGAAATCCTCCATAGGGGACGCTTACAGGTCATCCAGTGTAGAGTTATTGCACTTGTGTGGCATTAGATGTTACGTACACATCCTCGCCCGATGCTGCACTGTTTGTGTGCGGCGTGTTTCAGAGTGCTTTAAAAAACATTTTTTTAACTTTATCTCCATCACAAGGGGACTAACCGGTCCGACCCTTATGGGCAGGAGATAGGTACTCTTTATGAAGACTGTTTGAGTATCTGGCTACCCTAGCTGAGGAATGACAGCTGCAACCCTGGAAGTCGCTTATGGAGTCACAAAAGGGATTGGGGAACAGATGTTTCCCAAGTTCCACCGAAGAAGCACTTTCCTGCGGTTGTTGCTCTTCAATGAAACAGGACATTTCGGGAACCACCATGGGTATTGCCAGCAGGGGAGAAGGGCATTTTTTTTAGAGCCCCATAAAAGTGATCTGGTGGCTCTAGAGCAACTCAATCACTTTTAGCAGAAAGCTCTTTGCTTTATCCACTTGTCTACCATTCAAGTGAACTTGCTCTGTGCAATACAATCCCATTTCCTCCTCTTCTCAGGTCCTCTTCCTCTTCTTTGTGTGGGTCCCATAACAAGCTGCTTGCTATTGCCGCATGCCTGCAGGCTTGCTCCCGAGCCGAGCCCTTAGACACAGGCAGCTCAGCCCTGCCCCCTTGTCACAGCATTTGACTACTCTCAATCAAGCCTGCGATAGCAGGGAGAAGAGAGGAGAGAGCTGCTACAGATGAGCAGACAACATTTTTATCTTCACTTTTATGGACTTTCCTACAGAATACAAATTGAGTGTCAACGTCTCTGTCTTTCACAGCAAAATGTTCGATGTCCAGCCTCCTCGCTGTGTCGATTGTCTGGGTCCCTGCCACATGCTGTCCTGGTTCCATCCATTGCCCCTACAGGACACAAGATCTTGGAGTGCTTCAGGGCCAAAGCTCTTGAAGACAGCAATGTTTGGTTTTGCAACTCGCCAAGGAGGTAAAAGTGAAAGAATCAATGAAGTGATGGCACTATAGCCTGGCTCACATCTTGGCCAATTGATGCTGAATCTTCTGATACCCGAGCTGTAAGTGCCTCTGTCTGCACTACTGCTGTGAGCTCAGAATATACATCCCGGTTGTGGTCCTGTATGCCTCACCCAGCGTTGTGTCTGTCAGTTGTGAGAAGTGTCGGCAGGTTGTGGATTATGGGGAATGTGAGGAATGTCAGCAGGACATAGTTTATATTAGGACAGAGCTGTATGTATGTAAACGCTGCATCACATTATACCTCTCCCCGCTGAAACCCAGGCGGAAGCAGGCTTGATCTTTGTGATTTATGTCTCTGAGCAGGTGTCCGCAGGGGGCCACACACCAAGACAGTGGAGGAGCTGTACAAACTTTTCGGATGGATTCACCTGTCAACCTGTCAGCGGTGTGCGCTGGGGGAGAGTGTACTGGCCGGGACCCAGGCTCCCTCCTTTCTGTATGGGTGAGTCATTTCTCTGTTCACCTTGGTCACTGACAGGAGAGATGACAGTGTGAAGCTTCTCCCGGGGCTTAGCTACACAACACACAATGAAATACCCATCACAAAGATTTCCTGGAGGTGCTCTAAGCACTGGTCCGAACTGTATTTGTGTCAGAATAGGACACCAGTTTACACCTGCCCTGAAAAACCACAAACAAGTCACAATAAAGAATTACAAAAGCTAAAACATATTTTTATTGCATGTTCAGTTAAGCTGTGAAAACGAAAGATATAGACCACACACAGAGCTGCTGCTGAAAATGGCCGCTCCCGTCCGTACCCGAATGTCGCCAGCTTGAAGGGGTTATACAGGGATGATGCCTGCAGCTAAAGACATCATCTCGGTATGTTTTTTTTTTTTTTTTTGGGGAGGGGGCTTTCATGTAAAGCAATTCTAGCGCAATTAGCCTCTGGATCGCTTACAGGCAGCGGAAGGGTCCCCTTCCCCCTCGGGCTCCTCCATCCCACCGTGGAGGGCCTGGAAGCTGCGGCTGACTATAGAGATGACCGAGGACCGGAACATCCACAGTCATCTGTGCGGTCTAAGAAACCGCAGGCAACAAGTATTTTGTCACTTTCGGTTGTGCCAGGATGTAAACAAGCCATCCATTACTGGCGTGTAAGCCTTCAGATCAAACCCATTTGGATTTGATCTGATGCTTTGAAGGGCAAAGGAGAGATCTAGGGTCTAATAGACCCCAGATCTCTCCATAAAGAGGACATGTCATGGTCCATGCTATCACAAGGGACGTTGTTCATCCCTTCTGATGATGTAAATGGTGTTCACACGACACGTGAGGTATTGCCACAAACATGAATCTAGAACCAGACCTCCTGTGTTACTCTAAACTGGTAACCTGTAAAGGCTTTAGAAGCCTCACCTATTGAGAATACATGAAGGTAATAAATGTACAGAATTGGGCCGTCGGGCTCTGAGTAGCGCACACTACACTCTGCCAGGACAGGCATGTGAGTGATACTAAGGTGTGACTAGAGCGCCCTCCCCAGGAGTTCGTCATATGACAAGTCACAGCATTCCGGTGACCTCCGTCCTGTCTGCATTATTTAAGTCCATGACTTTAACAAACAAAAATCCACCATCAGCCATGTGAAATGGAGAAGAAAAATATTCCGTGTCAAGCACACAGACCGTACCATTTCTCCAAATAAACATTTGTGTTTTTATTTGACATAAATCAAAGTGTGACACTCTTTACTCTCCTCCTGCTTGGCCTCCATATTTTTGTTGGCAGTTGTAAATGCCAGTCCGTGAGCATTGTATTGTAAGTAATGTCTCAGAAACCAGACAGGGCAGATACTTGGAGCTGACGGGGGTTTGTGTCGGGGCAGATAGCGCTTCTAACACCACCAACGCATTGTCTGAGGTTATGGTTCTATCTGCAAAATCTCCAGCATTTATGGTCCATGTATATAAGAGCAGCAAACAAACACTTATTTGCACACAGTTACATGCATTTGTTTTAATTAGAGATGAGCGAATTATTCAAAAATTCGATTCGGCTGATTCGCCGAATTTGCGGAATAAATTCGATTCGATGCAAATTTATTCGCTGCGAATTTAACTTATTAAAAGGGTTTCTAGGCTTCAGAGAGCCTTTATATTAGTGCAGAACACTGTACCTTTAATTTAAATGCCCTTGGAGTCTGCTGGGGAAGAGAAATAATACTGTCAGTCAGTATGACATGCAGATGAGTGCCGGCGATCTTAGAATCAGCGCACACTTCACTCATTTGGGCAGTCACGGGGCCAAAACCAGAGTGTGGAGCCACAGTGTGGCGGTGGAGGCAGCAGCAGCAATGGGAGGCCATACAGCACCCTATGACAAAATGGAACCCACCAGCAGTGTGAGGAGACCTGAAAGTGGCACATGGCAGAGTGTGGCGATGGAGACAGCAGCAATGGGAGGAGGGGGAGGAGGGGGAGGAGGGGGGGGGGGGAGGGGGACAAAATGTGTATCTATTTGTTTCCGAATAAAAACATCTGTATCCTAAATGGAAACAAATAGATACAATGTTTCAACCGCTGTAAATGTGAAGGAACTGTCAGAAATAGCGGAGCTCTCTGCAGGGACACTTTTTGCCGGCTGTAGAAGGGATGAAAATCGGCCGATCGGGGAAAATTTGATTCGTGCATCCGAAGTTTGCTAATTTTCGGATTCGGCGCGAATCGAATTTTTCCTAATATTCCAAACGAATTCCACTTCGTCATGTTCGATTCGCTCATCTCTAGTTTTAATCTAACACACTTGAAAATGCTGAACATGTCTAAGCATCGTGTTTATGTGCATCAAGTGTTTTTTCTGCTCTTATGTTATTTTTTTCTTCAGCCTGTAAATGCTCTTCAAATACGTGTGTTCTAAATATACATGATGGGATATCAGACAAAAAACCACCAAACACCCGCAGGAGCAGCATGTTGTATGTCCAGTGTGTATGAGGCCTTAGTGTAAACAAATCTGGTGCACTTAGCAAACAAATCAACCAATTTATCCAATTAATGTCCACCAAAGGGGCCTAAACTGTACACTTATTGATAACCCCCTGGACAGTCACTACTGAAGCACTCTCTGATAAATCCCGCCTCCATTCAGCCTGCAACTGAACTGATTCCCCTATCTACACATTTGAGGTGGATGCAGGAATCCTTTCCGCTGTGCTATTGTACTCTGTCAGTGGGTGCTCCCAAAACCACCACTCCCCCTCCCGCCATCACAATACACTGGTCAGCTCTGCAGCACTGACAGAAGCAACATTACCGAACAAGCTCCTTCCACAGAAGTCGGTCTTTAGATCAATTGCTTTTGAATGGTAACTGCCATAGATGGATAGAAATGTGTCCGGTCCCTGCTGAACCAGCCTAAATGTGATCCCTCTATGGCCAGCTTGAAGTGATTGTAAATGAAATTGTTATTTACATCTCTATACTTACCTGCCCCTGAACCTCCTCTTCTCGGGTCCCCTGCCTGCACTCCTGTCTCCTTCTTTCTGTCCAGTGCCCCCATGGCAAGCCGCTTTTCATGCTCACTTCTGAGCCCCTCTGCTCTGTTCATTGACACAGATAGCGGGACTCAGCCCTGCTCCCTCATCACTGGCTTGATTGACAGCAGTGGGAGCCAGTGGCTCTCGGTGCCCCAACAAAGCCGGTGAGATACGGAAGTGAGGGAAGACCTGCAGATGTGCACAGCACTGGACCACTTTAACCTCTTCATGCCGGCAACTCCCGGCCCTTTAAGAGGTTTCTGGGGTTTTAGGATCATGTGACCGCCGTGATTCACTGTCGCAGCGGTCACATGATCGGAAAAGGTCCCGATCACAAGGGGAGAACGGGACTTTCCGTGAGACACCGACACATGTGCTGGAAGCATGCAGGGCGCGGACTCTGTGTACCATTTGAAAACACATATGTGATCAAATATGTGGCCGCTCGGCATCAAGGCCCAGGCGCAGAGAGGCTACATATTTGCGTACGGTCGGCGTCAAGGGGTTAAGAATACCTAGAATGCCTTTCAGATTCTCCAAACCTGCTGAAAACATTTTTCATTTTCCTTATTTACAGACTGAAGAATACTGAAGTGATATGATGCTGAGAACAGAAGAATACAGCCGCAGCTGAAGACCAGGACTGTTTTTTTGTAGTCCGCAAACGTGCAAACTACAACGAAAAACCCGTAAGTGTTTCACAAAAAAGTGCAAGTGCAAAAACACCACACAAAAAGTGCACTTAGGGGTGTGCTTTGTCCTACCCCCGAAGGGGTTGGACCACTACCCTGATCCCCCGGGGCACGAAGCTCCTGACAGGGACAAGGTTCCCATTTGGTCCTCCTGGCCAAAAGGCCTGGTGGACCACCGTTCCTTATGCCCAGCCGAAGCTGGACATCCAGTACTAGGCCAGGGGGTTCTCCCGAAGAGAAAAACCCCCTAGGGACAGGGGAGGAAGGAACCAAAAGGCCACACATCCTCCCCCTAGACTTCAGGGCAGGCCCAAGGACCCACACCCTCCATCCTGTGAGAAAAACACACACATAAGTAAAAGTGACAAATGTGGGGTGAGAAAAATAAATAAATAAATAATTAAATAATCTATAAAAATAATAAAAAAGTGGTCGTGCCCAAATTGTGTACTGACCAGGCCCTGAGGCCTGTAGCCTCTAGGACTTGGCCAAAAGGCCCGGTCCTAGAGGCGCAGTGAAAAAAGTGTTTTAAACGCGGTGACCATGTGCTCATTCACAACGTGGGGTCCCACACCCAAGTGCTACTCAGAGCACCCCTGAGGCGACTACTCAGGGGGCACCGTGTTTGCGGACTTTCTGCCTCCTCAGCCCCTGGCCAGACCAAGGTAGATCCGTCCAAATCAGGAGGTACTGGGTCTTTCCAGTTTTCTCGGAGGAATTACTCCCAGGGCCCCAGCTTAACTCGTGGCGCTCCCCGGTTTCTGTCCCTCCCGTACTAGCTTTCCGGACCCCCATCATACCAGTGAGGGTACTATACAACAGCCATCCCCGCAAAGCTAGAATGGCCGGGAGCACCCCCACTGGACACTGATAAGAACAGATACTACACTTGATCTTAGCCAAAAGGCCGAGAAGACCAGGACTGGTGACACAAGCAAAGCATACAGACAACAACGCAGTTACCGTGTAGATGTTGAGTGAAGATGGGCTGATTCCTGAATGGGCACAGTGACAGTAATGGAGAAGACTTCAAATGGGTACACTGATTTTTTTGTTTTTCATTCAACCAGCAGGTTGAGCAAAAAAAAAAAGAAAAAACTGACAGATCCCAGCAGTGCTGACATAGGGATCTCCCCTGCTGAGACCTTGTACTCTGAAAGGGGGATGCCCCACCACAGAATACAGTGATCAGCGCTCGCAGCTGTTGGCTGCAAGCGCTGATCCAATGCTGGTCTTCCAGTATGACCATCCACTCGTTAGACTTCGGCTTCTGTTGAACAGATAGCTGTACATATGGACCGAAAGTCAGCCGGTTCCTGAACTGGCCGTGTGTACCAGGCCTAACATCTGCAGACATTGTGATAGAAACAGAGAATTGAATTTGTTGCTGAGGATAACTTGTGATGTGAAGTTCGATATTCTTTTGGAAGCAGTTTTGTGATCTGTCTAAGCAACATATTAAAACATTTCTTGTTGACAATTTGTTTGTTTTGTCTCATTTATCTAAACAACAGACAAAACGTAAGACTCCCAGCCCAATACCTGATAATTGCTGCATCTACCAATAGAACAGGAAATGCTCCACCTCAGACCACCCAATATTTCCTTCTACTTACGTCTCTGAAGTCTAATCTTACATCCATGAGGTTTAGTACAAATGTCCCCATAATAGACCGTTTTTAGGTGCTATCTATATTTTCTGGACATTAAAGTGTTACTAAACCCCGGACCCCGCATCCACTATATCCACTATCCCTGGACCCCGCATCCACTATATCCACTATCCCTGGACCCCGCATCCACTATATCCACTGTCCCTGGACCCCGCATTCACTATATCCGCTGTCCCCGGACCCCGCATCCACTATATCCACTATCCCTGGACCCCGCATCCACTTTATCCACTGTCCCTGGACCCCGCATTCACTGTATCCACTGTCCCTGGACCCCGCATTCGCTATATCCGCTCTCCCCGGACCCCGCATCCGCTATATCCGCTCTCCCCGGACCCCGCATCCGCTCTCCCCGGACCCCGCATCCACTATATCCACTGTCCCCGGACCCCGCATTCACTATATCCGCTCTCCCCGGACCCCGCATCCACTATATCCACTGTCCTCGGACCCCGCATTCACTATATCCGCTCTCCCTGGACCCCGCATCCACTATATCCGCTCTCCCTGGACCCCGCATCCACTATATCTGCTCTCCCCGGACCCCGCATCCACTATATCTGCTCTCCCCGGACCCCGCATCCACTATATCTGCTCTCCCCGGACCCCGCATCCACTATATCCGCTCTCCCCGGACCCCGCATCCACTATATCCGCTCTCCCGAGACCCCGCATTCACTATATCCGCTCTCCCCGGACCCCGCATTCACTATATCCGCTCTCCCCGGACCCCGCATTCACTATATCCGGTCTCCCCGGACCCCGCATTCACTATATCCGGTCTCCCCGGACCCCGCATCCACTATATCCGCTCTCCCCGAACCCCGCATCCACTATATCCGCTCTCCTCGGACCCCGCATTCACTATATCCGCTCTCCCGAGACCCCGCATCCACTATATCCGCTCTCCCCGGACCCCGCATTCACTATATCCGCTCTCCCGAGACCCCGCATTCACTATATCCGCTCTCCCCGGACCCCGCATTCACTATATCCGCTCTCCCCGGACCCCGCATTCACTATATCCGCTCTCCCCGGACCCCGCATTCACTATATCCGGTCTCCCCGGACCCCGCATCCACTATATCCGCTCTCCCCGGACCCCGCATCCACTATATCCGCTCTCCTCGGACCCCGCATTCACTATATCCACTATCCCTGGACCCCGCATCCACTTTATCCACTGTCCCTGGACCCCGCATTCACTGTATCCACTGTCCCTGGACCCCGCATTCGCTATATCCACTGTCCCTGGATCCCGCATTCGCTATATCCGCTCTCCCCGGACCCCGCATCCGCTATATCCGCTCTCCCCGGACCCCGCATCCGCTCTCCCCGGACCCCGCATCCACTATATCCACTGTCCCCGGACCCCGCATTCACTATATCCGCTCTCCCCGGACCCCGCATCCACTATATCCACTGTCCTCGGACCCCGCATTCACTATATCCGCTCTCCCTGGACCCCGCATCCACTATATCCGCTCTCCCTGGACCCCGCATCCACTATATCCGCTCTCCCCGGACCCCGCATCCACTATATCCGCTCTCCCCGGACCCCGCATTCACTATATCCGCTCTCCCGAGACCCCGCATTCACTATATCCGCTCTCCCCGGACCCCGCATTCACTATATCCGCTCTCCCCGGACCCCGCATTCACTATATCCGCTCTCCCCGGACCCCGCATTCACTATATCCGGTCTCCCCGGACCCCGCATTCACTATATCCGGTCTCCCCGGACCCCGCATCCACTATATCCGCTCTCCCCGAACCCCGCATCCACTATATCCGCTCTCCCCGGACCCCGCATTCACTATATCCGCTCTCCCGAGACCCCGCATTCACTATATCCGCTCTCCCCGGACCCCGCATTCACTATATCCGCTCTCCCCGGACCCCGCATTCACTATATCCGGTCTCCCCGGACCCCGCATCCACTATATCCGCTCTCCCCGGACCCCGCATCCACTATATCCGCTCTCCTCGGACCCCGCATTCACTATATCCACTATCCCAGGACCCCGCATCCACTTTATCCACTGTCCCTGGACCCCGCATTCACTGTATCCACTGTCCCTGGACCCCGCATTCACTATATCCACTGTCCCTGGATCCCGCATTCGCTATATCCGCTCTCCCCGGACCCCGCATCCGCTATATCCGCTCTCCCCGGACCCCGCATCCGCTCTCCCCGGACCCCGCATCCACTATATCCACTGTCCCCGGACCCCGCATTCACTATATCCGCTCTCCCCGGACCCCGCATCCACTATATCCACTGTCCTCGGACCCCGCATTCACTATATCCGCTCTCCCCGGACCCCGCATCCACTATATCCGCTCTCCCCGGACCCCGCATCCACTATATCCGCTCTCCCCGGACCCCGCATTCACTATATCCGCTCTCCCGAGACCCCGCATTCACTATATCCGCTCTCCCCGGACCCCGCATTCACTATATCCGCTCTCCCCGGACCCCGCATTCACTATATCCGCTCTCCCCGGACCCCGCATTCACTATATCCGGTCTCCCCGGACCCCGCATTCACTATATCCGGTCTCCCCGGACCCCGCATCCACTATATCCGCTCTCCCCGAACCCCGCATCCACTATATCCGCTCTCCCCGGACCCCGCATTCACTATATCCGCTCTCCCGAGACCCCGCATTCACTATATCCGCTCTCCCCGGACCCCGCATTCACTATATCCGCTCTCCCCGGACCCCGCATTCACTATATCCGCTCTCCCCGGACCCCGCATTCACTATATCCGGTCTCCCCGGACCCCGCATTCACTATATCCGCTCTCCCCGAACCCCGCATCCACTATATCCGCTCTCCCCGAGACCCCGCATTCACTATATCCGCTCTCCCCGGACCCCGCATTCACTATATCCGCTCTCCCCGGACCCCGCATTCACTATATCCGGTCTCCCCGGACCCCGCATTCACTATATCCGGTCTCCCCGGACCCCGCATCCACTATATCCGCTCTCCTCGGACCCCGCATTCACTATATCCGCTCTCCCGAGACCCCGCATTCACTATATCCGCTCTCCCCGGACCCCGCATTCACTATATCCGCTGTCCCCGGACCCCGCATTCACTATATCCGGTCTCCCCGGACCCCGCATTCACTATATCCGCTCTCCCCGGACCCCGCATTCACTATATCCGCTCTCCCCGGACCCCGCATCCACTATATCCGCTCTCCCCGGACCCCGCATCCACTATATCCGCTCTCCTCGGACCCCGCATTCACTATATCCGCTCTCCCCGGACCCCGCATTCACTATATCTGCTGTCCTCGGACCCCGCATTCACTATATCCGCTCTCCACGGACCCCACATTCACTATATCACCTCTGCCCAGACCCCACATTCACTATATCCACTCTCCATGGACTCCACATTCAGTATATCCGGTCCCCCCCAAAATACACAGAACATGGAAATGCAATTAGTTTAGTAAATATAAACTGCTAAATACATTTTCTCATCAGCAGTATATATAGCAGCTCTGTAACGTCTATCAGTGTCCAGCAGAGCACTGGTTAAAGCTTGTAGGAGGAGTTTTCTTTCTGCTCTAAGAAGATGCAGGACCCCTGACCTCTGTCTGGACAGTGCTGATTGGCCCTGTGCTGATCACATGTACTCTCCCAAAGAAAAAAAAAACCTCTTTAGCACTGCACACCAAACTGAGCATGTGCAGAGTGACTCCACTTATCAGGAGATAAGACACTGGACGAAGGGGAGGATCAGAGAAGACAGGATCAAACAGCCTTTTTACACAATGCAGAGGATTAACCCCTTAGATTGCACAGTGAGTATAACAAGCATACTTTACTGCATATACAGACTGATTTTACTTTACAGGCCTCATGTTAAGTCTACAAATGATAGAAATGTGTTGCCCGTGCTACTCTCTTACGCTGCACATGTATGTAATGGGGGAATCAGGATACTGACGGCTGCATTGCCCGTTTACACTTGTTACACCAACCCAGCCACTGCTAAAGCAAGATTATCAGCACAGAGGGAAAGGATGTACAGTCATGCACAGGTTCAGCAGCGTCCATATTTAGGGTGATGCAGGAGTTAATCACGCTGCTACAACAATGGAGCATTCTCCATAAAGATGACTATCAATGTCCCTCATTGTGTGAAGTGAGAGGTGTAAGCATAGCTGAGCCTTGCACAATAGACAGGTAGGAACAAGGATCAGAGCTCAACAAGCAGGTGCATGAGCCGAGCCGCCCCCGGGGCACGCACCTTCCCACACATGGCTCCACTCCGTTCCAAGCACACGACTAGCTTGCTGCCTGCTATTAACACAACCGCATTCTTTGCCATGCTATATGCTTTAACATAGCCCCGGGGAAGACAATTCACAATACTGTACAGCTCAGCACATGCCTGCGCAGCTCTAGCCTGACGCAGGTCCCAACACGCAGGATCTGCCCCAAACAGGTGAACATTCCACTGGAATCAGACTACTGACAAGTGGCTGTATGAGATCAGCAGGACTAGATGTACCCCCCCACATTCCCTGTCTACTCCTGAACAGGTGCCTGCTAAGACTACACCATCGACACAGCGTGAGTCAGGGAGAGCTCACCGTCCACAGACACCACATACTAATCTTACTGTCTGCACCCTCCATGCATCACATCCACACGGTCATAGCACGGGTGACTGCAAGCTACACGTCTTCCAGGACCATGCAGGTCCCATCTCCTAGCATCAGACAACCAGTGAGGGCAATGAATGCAGCAGCCCATAGCAGTGACATTTCAGCAGCACATCCTGACAGAACAATGGCTGCTGTGGGTTACTGCTATATTTTTCTGGCAGACATGATCGGACCCTCCATCCCCATCTATGGGCAGTCGGATGTGAACAAACTTGTATCTGTTTATACCCAACTACTTCTAATCTGGCAAAAACAAACGGAAGGGGATCTGTTCCCCTCAGTCAAGCCAGATCGGAGGGCAGTCACATGTACAAAGACAGCCGGTCCATTTACATCAGACTGCCCATAGAGGGAAGCGGGCTGTGTCCGTGTCCACACTGCATATGTGACGGGGACAGGGACCGATCATCCAGCCGCTCCACTCTGCTCAGTGGGGGATCAGAGAACAGATTCTGCCCCATGTATAAGGGGCCTACCCTTTCACACGGAGTGGAATCTGTTTTTATTAAATGTAGGTTGTGACAAACGCATAATTACTTTAGGCAATGCCAGCAAGACTATGGATTGTGTCTGCTAAAGTGTGAGTATGCATTTGTCACAATCTACATTTAAATTACAAATACATTTTCAGAACCTTAACTGTTTCCCTTTATTTAACCCCTTGGTGCTGGGCGTACAGATATATGTGGTCTCTCGGCGGGAGGGCCCTAACACTGAGAGGCCGCATATATGTGTACTTAAATAGAACCCGAACTAAGGCGAGAACACGAGGACGCATGCGCTCACAGCAGTTACCAGAGGCTAATGGAACGCTCCTGATCTCTACTGATCATGTGACTGCTGTGACAGCCAATCATGGTGGTCACATGATCATAAACCCTGCACTGCCCTTAAAGGTCGGATGGTACCAGCGCCAAGGGGTGAAATCAGGCAAGTATTTGGTCACATCTGGAGTTACACACTATGTGTTATATGACATTCTCAAACTTTTTTTAGTCACACTTTAAAATTATGCAAAATCTTGAGGCACGCCAGTGTAAAAAAAAAACCTAAATGATATCAACAGGAAATCTAAGCCTGGGACAAATAACACAGCCACTTTGTAGAAATGAATGTCACATCAGAGGTCCCCCCATCACACCAGAACCCCCCATCCTTTCCCCGCAGGTCAAAAGTCTCCCCATTAGCACAGAGTCCTCTCATCCATCCAGGGCAATATGGGTCTTGTGCTCGTGGCAACCCTGGGGAGCCTGAAGGGACACCATTGTTGAGACACTCGGTGTATGTTTGCAGTAGAACTCCAGTGTTGTGCAAAAATACCTACAGTGTGCGTGTAAATGTATACAGGACATATAGAGAAACACGCTGTATGTATTTTAGTGAGCATTCTTGTATGTCCTTACCTGCCTCTGTTCTACAGGTATTTCAATAGGCCGGTATCGTCGCTATAATCTTGCAGAAAGTGTTCCAAGAGAAAGGGAAGAGATTTGGCTTTACAATAATAAACTCTGTGTTGTATAAAGCAGTGCAACATAAAGATAATACCCAATCCAACGTACCCAAGCACAATCACATACACCTACCTACCAATTATATCGAAAGGTTATATACTGCTGCATACACACCGTAAAACCAAAGTGACACGCGTGACTATTAGAATAGGTATGTGTGGATATTTTCTGTTTCCAAACACTGTTTACAAGAGGTTTTGTAGCTTTTTTTTTTTTAATGCACATTATGAAAATATTTAGAACTATCTACACGATACTATTCATACATCTTGTTATAAAATATTAATGGGAATGCCTGTCATATTTAACTAAAAGTTCAGTTCAGAAAAGAGCCAAAGAAAGAGATTGAAACAGAAAACGTTATACTCATTGAAATCAATTCAATCTCTGAGAGACCTGGAGCGGGGTCCTGACGCTTGTCTTAAATCGGAGTTCAGGAACCGTCTCCTAAGGGCAGGAGTGGGATTCCCAACTTATAGGGAGAGGCCTGGACACCTGCCTGGAGTGTACTCTTAAGTGGGGAAGGGGGGGGATCTCGCAGGTCATTACAGGCAGCATCCTCCGTATAATGGTTGCTATTGAAACACTCCTGTGTTTGATGGCAGCTGACGTAAGGACAGGATGAATGCTCCTACTTAGCAGAAATATGCAGCAACAGGTAGCATGTTGGAATCTGCCAATGAATAAAGAGCAGCTTTGTAGGGGTGGGAGCTGTTATTATGAACTTATGGTCGTCGGCAGAGACTACTACAGCTGAATGTCAATCTTAGGAGCCATTCTCTTCAGAACTATGTTTGGAGCTCTTGTTTCTAAAGCAAACTATTTATATATATAAAAATGCTATCTATCTATCTATCCCTCCCATATCTATCTATCTATCTCTCCCTCCCATATCTATCTATCTATCTATCTCTCCCTCCCATATCTATCTATCTATCTATCTATCCCTCCCATATCTATCTATCCCTCCCATATCTATCTATCTATCTATCTATCTATCCCTCCCATATCTATCTATCTATCTATCTATCTATCTATCCCTCCCATATCTATCTATCTATCTATCTATCTATCTATCTATCTATCCCATATCTATCTATCTATCTATCTATCTCTCCCTCCCATATCTATCTATCTATCTCTCCCTCCCATATCTATCTATCTATCTATCTATCTATCTCTCCCATATCTATCTATCCCTCCCATATCTATCTATCCCTCCCATATCTATCTATCTCTCCCATATCTATCTATCTATCTATCTATCTCTCCCATATCTATCTATCTCTCCCATATCTATCTATCTATCTATCTATCTATCTATCCCTCCCTCCCATATCTATCTATCTATCCCTCCCTCCCATATCTATCTATCTATCCCATATCTATCTATCTATCTATCTATCTATCTATCTATCTATCTATCTCTCCCATATCTATCTATCTATCTATCTATCTATCTATCTATCCCTCCCATATCTATCTATCTATCCACACTATATGTTATCGTGTGTTGAAGAAGTCCATTCAATTGCAATAAACTGGCAGCTCACTAAAAACATGGTCCCGTCCCTTTTTTTGGTTAATGTGTGCATAGGCGGCATCATTCCATAATGCAAAGATGGAGCATTATTATCTCCACTCTACTATCTACTATCTAGCCAATAGATATCCACAGATCTTCTAATAAGTATGTAATTGTGAGGTGGCTCAGAGGAGTTTTGGAAGGAACTGTCTTTCCTGAAGTTTTGGAGACCTGGGTTCAAATCTCCGTGCCTTGGGTTGATTATGGTACTTCAGCCCACAGTATGGTTTAGAATCTGCGGTGGAAAGACTGATCATACAGGAGTGACTGAGGTGAATAGTTCAGGGGATGAGATCTATGCTGAAACTCCATCAACAATGACACCAAACCAATGATATGCAAACCCTGGTCTGCAGAATTATTATTATTGTTATACAGGATTTATGGCGCCAACAGTTTGCGCAGAGCTTTACAATATAAGTGAGACAGTACAATTACAATACATTTCAGTACAGAAGGAATAGGAGGGCCCGGCTCGTGGAGCTTACAATCTAAAGGGACAATGTAATTATGGACAGGTATCAGATAAACCAAATCCCGTGTCATCAGTTTGTGGGGTTTTTTTCGAACTCATTATTCAAGGGGCTGACTGCTAAACGTCTGCGCCCAAATAGGAAGATATAACTATCACTATTTTTCACCCACCTAGTTTTTGATTCATTTTATTTATGAAGGTTGCATTACTTTATATTAACATGCAAAGGGCTGGCTGCTAAGCCGGAAGTCAGAACTCTTCTCTGGCTCAATGGTTTAGCAGCCAGCCAGTGGAACAACAGAGATTATGATGTTGCAGGTTTGAATCCTGTTTTTTCTATTTGAAGTTGTAGTCTAAGAGACTAAGTCTTCATTGATTTGCCTGTTTCTCCAAGGCCCAGCTGGCTCAGGGGTTTAGCAGTCTGTCTCTGACCCTCCAGAGAATGTGAAGTTGCTGGTTCAATGCTTGGTTTAATCTTCTTGAATTTGTGGCAACTTTAATTCCTGAAATAGGAGAATGAACACCTCAGTGATTGAGCAGAGGTGAGTAGCTCAGTGGATAAGAGTGTTGACCAGGGCGCTGTAGACTCCGGTTCAAATCCACACAAGCGCTGTAGACCCCGAGTGCAATTCCAAGAGAGCGCTGAAAACCCACAATGTGTGTTCACAAAGCACTGTAGACGCCAAGTGTGAAACCATGAAAAGTGCTGCAGACCCCGGGGGGCAAATCTGTGACACACAGTAGACTCAAGCACAAATCCACATGAGTGCTGTAGACCCCAAGTGCAGTTCCATGAAAGCACTGAAGACCCACAATGCATATTCACAAAGCACTGTAGACTCCAAGTGTGAAACCATGAAAAGTGCTGCAGACCCCGGGGGCAAATCTGTGAAACACAGTAGACTCGAGCTCAAATCCCTGAGTGAAAGCTTGGAGGCCATGGACAACCCACCAGTCTGCTCCAGTCCCAGGCCCCCACAGGCCTGTAACATGTGTGGGCATCACATTAGGTTGTGGACACCCCCCTCTTCAGTCCACAGTCTGTGACATCACTGCAACATATATAAATACAATGGGCTGTCTTACCGGGGCAGCCCATTCAAAAAGCAGGTACTTGGAAAAATTTTTGTGTTTTTTTTTTTAAATATTTCTTGACCTCACCATATCCATATATACACACCCAGGTACTGCACAGCACCTGAACCCCCCCCAGGGGCAAGGACAAGGTAGTGAGCCTGAAACATTCCACACTACCCTGTTCCACCAACAGGGGGTTCAGGCATTGCACAGCACCTGGGACATCCACCATCATAGGGATTTGAACTCATGTCTCCCACAGACCAGGCTGAGTCCTTACTGTCTGAGCCATCACCTGCACTCAGATTCCAAGGTGTTCATTGTCATATATCAGGCAGGTATCAGTCATATATCAGGCTTGGCCCAAAACAAAGGATATAATTAACTACCAGCACTGGGATTTGAACACACATCTCCAGCACAATTGGTAGACACCAGACCCATGCACCTTCTACCTACACCATCAGGAAAGATGATAGGAATATGAGAAAAAAAAACTGCTTGACTATTTCCTATGCATTGGGCTCTAGCCAAAATAAAGGAAAAATATTCCAAGTCACATTGTCCAAAATAGTGATAAAATAATCTAAGTCTTACCAGTTGAATAGAATTAAAGAAAAATCTTCTAAGCCCCAGCAGCCAAAATAAAAGAAATATTTCCTGAAAACAGTCAAAATAAGAAAACAAAATAACATGTGAAGTAGGAGGAGGAGAAAGTCTAGGACTGAGAGGTGGCAGTAGCTCAGTGGATAAAAGCTCTGTCTGATTAAAGAAATAAAACAGAGATTGAATCCAAGAGCAGGCTGCTTCACCTCTCATAGCCCAGGATCAAGGTCCAATCACCATACTGAGGCGACAGGCCTGGGGGGGCAATATGGTTTTAGTCAAGTTAACAGTTTGGGGGGTTTTTTTTCTCAATGCCATTCTCCTAAATCCAACCATTCAAAAAAGAGGAAAAATATTCTAAGTCCCACCACCCAAAACAGAAAAGAATAGAATATTCTAAGTCCCATCATCCAACACAGAGGAAAATATTCTAAGTCCCACCGCCCAAAACAGGAAAATATTCTATGTCCCATCATCCAACACAGGAAAATATTCTAAGTCCCACCATCCAAAACAGGAAAATATTCTATGTCCCATCATCCAACACAGGAAAATATTCTAAGTCCCACCATCCAACACAGAGGAAAATATTCTAAGTCCCACCATCCAAAACAGGAAAATATTCTAAGTCCCACCACCCAAAACAGGAAAATATTCTAAGTCCCACCATCCAAAACAGGAAAATATTCTAAGTCCCACCATCCAACACAGAGGAAAATATTCTAAGTCCCACCACCCAAAACAGGAAAATATTCTAAGTCCCACCACCCAAAACAGGAAAATATTCTAAGTCCCACCATCCAAAACAGGAAAATATTCTAAGTCCCACCATCCAAAACAGAGGAAAATATTCTAAGTCCCAACATACAAAACAGAAAAGAATAGAATATTCTAAGTCCCACCATACAAAACAGAAAAGAATAGAATATTCTAAGTCCCATCATCCAACACAGAGGAAAATATTCTAAGTCCCACCGCCCAAAACAGGAAAATATTCTATGTCCCATCATCCAAAACAGGAAAATATTCTAAGTCCCACCATCCAACACAGAGGAAAATATTCTAAGTCCCACCATCCAAAACAGGAAAATATTCTATGTCCCACCATCCAACACAGGAAAATATTCTAAGTCCCACCATCCAACACAGAGGAAAATATTCTAAGTCCCACCACCCAAAACAGGAAAATATTCTAAGTCCCACCATCCAAAACAGCAAAATATTCTAAGTCCCACCATCCAAAACAGAGGAAAATATTCTAAGTCCCAACATACAAAACAGAAAAGAATAGAATATTCTAAGTCCCACCATACAAAAATTTGTTAACAAAAGAGGAAACATATTCCACAATAAGTTCCATTATGAAAACGGGACTTAGAATTTTATTCTAAGTTCCATTTTCCAGAATGAAGTACTTGTGGTAGGAAGAGGACAAGTCCTAAAACTGTGAGGTGGCAAAATGCTCAGTGGATAAGAGCTCCATCTAAAACAAAAACAAAAAAAACAACACATGAGATCATATCTTAGAGCCAGTTGCTTCACCTCTCATAGCCGAGGAGCAGTGTCTGAATTCCCTAATGGGGTGATAGGCATGGGGGTGGTAAGGTTTTAGTCAGCTGCCCTGTCAACTATGGGCTTTTTTTATATTCCACTATCCTAAGATCCATCATTTTAAATAGATGTAAAATGTTCTACGTCTTACCAGGGCAGCCCATTCAAAAGGTATGTGAGTTCTGTGGGACTTTTCATATAGCAAAAAATTTGTAAACGGAAACGCCGTTTCCCATAGGGTGCATCCCTAGTAACAATTGAGGAGCATGGGCTGAGATGAAGGAGCAGTGAGGTCTTCTGTCCTCTGTATGTCTTTGAAAAGATGTGTTACACCACAAAAAAGAATTAGTTGCAAAGTGACTTACTCACAAACCCAAGCAACCATTTCTGTAAAACGTTGTAGACGGCCAGGAGTGACCAAGTCACTGTAGGTTGCCAGTGTAATGATACCTGAGAGCTGTTTATCCAAGAAGCACTTCCAAGCAGGAACAGCAATAGAATGTTTTCTTTAGGCCAATGGTCTCCAAACTGTGGCCTGAAAGCCAGATGTGGCCCTTTGCTAGCCTTTATCTGGCAACCAAAACCAATGATGGGGCACCTACTCCCTCCTACTGAACACCAAGCCTAAGACCATGTTTATTCTCACTGATGCTTTGCCGGGGACATTTTCTACCCCCACCGGCCAAAATCCAGCCCCCCTAAACTCTGAAGGAAAAAAAACTGGCCCTTTATTTTAAAAGTTTGGAGACCCCTGCTCTATGCTGAATGGTGGGAAAAAGAGCACGGAGCTCCAGCAGGTGATGTCAGTGCTCAGCTACCTCAGCCCTAACCATAAGACTACGGGGCGGGAAATTTAAGAGAATGCCCAATGGTACAAACCATGAGGTAATTTCCAGGGCTTCAGCCCAACCATCCATGCGAGTCATGGGTCACACCAGAGGCTAAGCCATAACTCATGGAGCTCTCTGTGGCAAACTAACACAATGCACAAAGGTCTGGAAAACACAATTCCGAGCCAAGTACCTAAGGTCCAGGTTAGCCTCAGCACTTCCAGAGTCCTACTCATTGCATGGGTTTCAGAGACTGGGTTGCACAGTCCATGGGTTTCAGAGACTGGGTTACACAGACTTTGCTTTAGCTCTATACCTGGAGCTACATACTTAAACATATTTTAAAAATATGGTATTACTTGTGTCCAGTCTGAGTAGTAGAGATACTACAGAGACCCTCCAGTCACTTCCCCTAACTTCAGTTCAATCAGCACAGTGTAATATCATTTCTGACTGGTTGTTCTGGGTCACTGCATGTTGTCCAATAAACCAAACGCACTACTTTCTGGCCAATTTTTATCACAGTTTCCGAAGCTTCACCTGCACCTACAATGCACGTCTCACTGGAAGCATCAGAGCCACATATAATTCCAGTCGTATGAAAACAAACACACATTTTACATGTTCAGAGAGCGGCATGCCACAGACAGCCCACAGAGAGAGCTCGGGGGCCCAGGAATCAACGTTCTGTTTGTTGCTGCTAAATAAACCCATCTTAAATAAACGCTTAATTTTCAACACCTACTTAATTCTCAACGGGCTGTGTCTATCTGAGCAGACATGAGCTCATAGAGCCTGGAAGACGTAGATTTACAACTGCTAATTCCACGAAGGGGGCCGCACAACAAACACACATCTCTGAGACTAGGCACCAGAACGGACCCTGGACTACAGGTTTTCAGCCAATGAAGTAGTCCATCGTTATCATTAATTCATTCTGTCAGAACAATGCCATCCTAAATGAAAAAATATGTAAAGCAGCTGCTTGTGATGGTCAAAAATTGTCCTGCGATTATTACTCATCACCCATAGACCCATCTGATAAGCGTATCCAAAGCAAAATTTTTTTTCCAGAGCTGAAAATACCTAAAATGCCTGTCAAGTTTTTATCATTGTCTGCATCCACGGTAAGTAGAGTCACCCTCTCTATGTTATCTGATGACCACTGTCACCAGAACTTAAAGTGATGGAGAATTTGTATTTTACAGCTGTCCCCAGAGCAGGACTAGAGGGTAATTTTCCAATGGGGACACCTGTTCTGGTGTTGACTGTGTAAGGAGGATTTCTATTACAGCCAGTGTCGATGGGCCTTGGACTTGGCATCTGTTCACCATCAGTGTGAGATGCTTCAGAATTCACTGACAGGTGCCTCTGACCTGCAGTTGACCTGCTTCAAGTGGGTTTTGCATTCTCATAGACTTGTATGTAATGAAAAAAAATCCATATGAAACAAAGGCTTGTTGACAGGCCCTTTGTAGAGATTTCCTCTCACTCTCTGGGACAGGAAGTGAAGGGAGATATCATATTTATAGGGCACAGACAGGAACAAGTAATCTGATAGAATTCTATCAAAGACATAGATGTTTTGCCCCATACACACAATCAGAAAATTGGATGACAAAAATCGCTTTCGGAGGGATCGTAGATAATCTGATCGTTAGTACACAGCTTTCAACGGCTGATCACAACAGTTCATGCGACAATATCCGCAGGAACAAGCACAAAGATTTTTCTCGTATGATAACCGCGTATGATGAAGACCACACAAGCTTAGAAACCAAAGAATACATTACAATACAATACATGACATCAATTCCAAAGTTGTGTTTTGTTGTACGAGAATTTTCGTAACTTTAGTAACCTCTTCATTTTCGATATAAGAAATGCAACAAAAAACGAACAATAAGTAATCCGATTATCTGACCATGTGTGCCAGACAAGTTTGTGAGACCATCAACCTGTTTGACTGCCCACCAATTTAAGTCAGGTCTGGTTTCTTCTGTCAAAGGACAGTGAACTAAAATTGAGAATCAGCAGAACTATAAAAGTGTCATCACTAATCAGTGCAGACAAGAAGCTCCCCCGTTCAGACTGGTACCATGATTACCAGTAAAACGGAGACAAATGGACTGGAGCACTGCAGCAGTGCCTAGGTGAAAAACGGAAGGCCCGTGTTCACTACACTTCCTACAAGAGTCCATTTGCAACTTTAAATGGAGTGTCCCTTTTAACACAAGGAGGGTGGAAGCTTCCGTCATTCCAGCTCTGAATATGACTGGAAGTACCTAAGTTGTAAAACATCTTTGCTGTGGAGACATTGGCAGGCCCAAGGCCCCATGTTGTTCTGTGAATGACAGTCTGGTGCTGTGCAGCGGCGCCTCGCATACATCGGGCTGAGATGTGATAACTACTTGGTCTCGCTGCTGGAGCTGGCTGTGTTCTTCCAGAGCCGTACAAACGCATGGCCAAAGATCAAGAATAATTTCCGCACTGACATTTGAAGATATTATATAACTCTCAGCCTGCCAGTGTAACTGCGTAGCCATAGTTAATTCACTTCTTGTTGGTTACTTTACAATGAACGCTGTTATGCTGAAAGACAATTTATACAGCCCGGGTAAATCTTTCTCCAGTCTCTCCAGCAGCCTCCTGAGAGGTCTCCAACACCTTCTATTACAAGGCTGCCTCCGCTCCTGGAAAAGAGATAATAATGCTATTATATCATAACTATGAGCGCTGAGAGCCATAGAGAAGTAGTCTCACCACTACATCGGGGCAAAGGAACGCTCACTGTGGCAGGAAATTGTTTATCATAATAAAGAGAATGGGTATGAAAGTTTGCCCTTTGGCTGAATACAGTCAATTAAACGTCCACCCTTTAAGACATTTACTGCATGAGCTCATGGGCCAGTAATAGCTACAATTATGAAGGAATCTTAAAAACTCCATAGTGTGGGTAACAATGTCACAGATACTAGAAGAACGTAGGTTTTCAACTGTGTCATAGGACACTTGATGAAGAGAAGAGATTATAAAACATGCAGGCGGATAATTCAGAGCCAGTGAAGCTTTGGTCATCTCTTCTGAGCCGACTGCAGTTTGGTAAAAAGAGCCAGCAGAATATGTTTGTGACCCAGGTGGGTGTGACACGTGTAGCCTGAAGGGCAGACACACGCATGTGGCAATTTTCTGTGCAATTCAACCACTTATGAGCCACCAGAAATCACACATATGATTGAAAAGTCATTGTAAGACCTAATAGGGACAGTTGGAAGGCCAGTTGGCCCCTTCATTCCTGAATACATAGCAAGTGCCAAAGGACAACTGTATATTACAATCCATGATAAAATATCACATAAAACGTGTAACATTCTTGTCAAGGTGGTTAGGTACAGTATATATAGTAAAATTAGATGTCGATTTCTGGAGCTGGAGAGCACCAGGTATTAACTTCTACTTATTTCACCTAATTTGGCTTCATCAGAAAGATTTCCATTATCAGGGGAATCACTACATTGAAAAAAACATATATTATAGTGTAAACATTGAGAACAGTACAGAATATACTCACCGGCCACTTTATTAGGTCCACCTGTCCAATTGCTTGGTAACACAAATTACTAATCAGCCAATCACAGGGCAGCAACTCAATGCATTTAGGCATCTAGATGTGATGAAGACGACTTCCCGAAGTTCAAACCGAGCATCAGAATGGTGAAATAAAAGGATTGAAGTGACTTTGAACGTGGCATGGTAGTTGGCGCCAGACGGGCTGGTCTGAGTGTTTCAAAAACTGGTGATCTACTGGGATTTGTACCCACAACCATCTCTAGGGATTACAGAGAATGGTCCGAGAAAGAGAAAATATCCAGTGAGCGGCAGCTGTGTGGAGGAAGGCCTTGTTGATGTCAGAGGTCTGAGGAGAATGAGCAGACTGGTTGCTGCGACATTCAGATTGTGGGGTTTAAAATTTGGCCTAAACATGAAAGCATGGATCCATCCTGCCTTGTATCAACGGTGGTGGTGTCATGGTGTGGGGGAGATTTTCTTGGCACTAGCAAAGTGCACCTAATAAAGTGGCCAGTGAGTGTATATCCTATATTCAAAACTGGATTGCAGGTTCATTCTCACCATAGGTAAGTAGCCACCCATACCAGGAACCATGCACTTCGCTGGAATAATCCAAAACAAGATGGTAAATGGATCTACACTCTTGCATACACACGGAAACGAAACCAGAGCGTAATAGGGTGTACCGCAGAAGAGACACAACGACCCGACGAGTAATTCTACATAAAATATATATTGTGTATGGGTCCATCAAATGTCCGTGTTTAACATATTACCAGATTACTCCACCAATATGTGCAGCAACGTAATACAGCATATTTATTATAATAAATTGCTGGACATATTGGGGGAGCGCCCCTGATAATGGAATTCTTCCCGATGAAGCTGAATTAGGCGAAAGTTGTTACCCAGGGCTCCAGCTGAAGAAATTGACATGTAATTGTACTATATATATATATATATATATATATATATATATATATATATATATATATATAAACATACATACATACATTAACCACCCCAATAAGAATCTTACGCTGTTTATGTGATGTTTTATCATGGATTGTGATCATATGTTGTAATTGTAACAGATGTATATATTTTAATAGACCTTGTATAATGCGCTAGGTGTTTGTGCCACCTCTGTGCTTCTTTTTCCTACATTGTGGCACCGCTTTTAGAGCTTGCTCCCACTGATCCTCTATAAAGGGGCCAAGGTCCATCCCCTACTGCTTTTCCATCCTCAAGGGAAATTACTTCAGGAAGTCTGCCTGCAGAACAATGAGAGATGAAACCCCTGGTGAAAGTTGTAGTGGACATCATGTGAATACTGGAGATGAGGATTGGCTGACGTCATTACGCCGCTACAGCTTGTTTATTTGAGTATAGTAGAAGTGCATCGACATTGGCATTGGCAGAGAAAACTTGACACACAATTCGTCAAAAGTACAGAGGGTACCATTATTAAAACATGACTCAGATGAGTAACACCAAATGTACGCCCCGATAGATCTTTCTAATTGCCTCATTCATGGCCTGCATATCTAATAGTCATTATCTGATTTATAGGTTGCCTGCAGTGACAGCCCAGGAAGCGGCCATGTTATCAGAGCTCCAGAAGAAGCAACCTGAAATGACTTGGCATTTCTAGACACCTGTACCATCCCTCCCACCTCCAGGCCTGTCTACTCCACATTAGTCCCAAAGCCAGCCATATCAGAGTAGCAACTTCCCAGCAACCCCTATGGATTTCCACCAGCAAACCGCATTACCAGCCCTTTAGAAGCTGTGAAAATAAATACCTGCTCACAACTCCAAAAAAATTGGCAGCTCAAAAGGGCTGTGGGGAAACTCCCTCCCGCACATCCATTTAGGAGGTGACATGATGGATATGGAGAAATACCTCCGGGACCTGCATCAAGCCAGGCCTGATTTTGAAAGACTTGGAAAGTGAATAAGTGAAAACACTAAGTAAGGGAAAGTTTAATTATGCCAACTAACAAAACTTTTTTTTTTCTTCCCCTCGGCAGATCCTGCCAACATGGATTTGCTGCAAAGTCTCCTAAGTCACAATGCCCGCCGTCCAAGAACAAAAAAAAAAATGCACGCCGATTGAAAATGACTTTTTATCCTTTCTTCCATCTCTCTGGCCTGCGTCCGCAATATTTCATGCACAATAGACAGTGTCCCCACTAATTTATTACAGCTTATTAATTTATTTCCTGTTTATACGCTTTATCTGCTTGCGTCCAAAGAGCCATATTTTATTTCAAAATATGCCTTCTCTGAGCCAGCCCTTTAATCTAATTACTGAAGGTTTTCTGGACTGGAGTGAATGCAATAGAGTTTTACATCTTAGAACAATAAAACCACCACAAAGAAAGTGTGAGAGAGAGAACAAGAGAGAAGAAGGGGAGAGGCTGAGAACAAGTTCCCAATTCTCCCCCTTAAGAGGGAAATAACGTGGCCAGAGGTGGGGGGTAACGTACAGCTTTATAAAGTGCAAATCATTTCGGAAACAAGTTGAGTGATATCCTCAGAATCAAATATTCGTTTTTTTACAGTGTAAAGAGATATAAAGGTGTTGCAGGATCACCTGGTGCGGTCTATTCTGGCAAGGCCAGGCAATGGATGAAATGTCTTCGGGTACATTCAGAAGACAACCCTGGAAAACAGACCTCAGAGGAGGAAAGGTTACTGGTAGTGATGCACCGATACATCAGCTGCCGAAAATTATCGGACGAAAATAGAGTTATTGGTGTTTTGCCGATAGGAAAAAAGTGTTGATAATGATAACCGACTTCAATGCAAAATCTCATCCCATTGACCTCAATGCAAAAACGCCAACTATTGATTTTAATGCAAAATCGCTTCCCATTGACTAAAATGCAAAAATCCCCCCCCCCCCCCATTGACTAGAATGCAAAATCGCATACCTTCGACTTCAATGCAAAAACACCCCCTATTTACTTCAATGCAAAATGATGTCCCATTGACTTCAATGCAAAAGATGCTTCCCATTGACTTCAATGCAAAAAGCATCTGTTTTTGTTTTTTTTTTTCATTTTATATATGTTTCACTTCATTTTCTATAAAATTTATGTGTGTTACTTTCAATAAAAGTTATTTTACGTTACTGGACTATGTTTTTTAAACTCATATTTATTTAAATGTTGAATATAACTCAATTATATATAAAAAATATATATATTTTTTAAAAACTGTCCATTTCAGTTTCAGCTTTCAGCCAAGTACATCCTGAATTTTCCATTTCGGTCCAGAATTTTCATTTTGGAGCACCACTGGTTACTGGGTTGGCTGAATGATTCAGGCAAACCTTGTGGGGTGTTAAAGCCACTATGCATACACTTTTATGTCCTGATGATGGTAGGTTTTGGTCCTGATGATGGTAGGTTTTTGTCTGGATGATGGTAGGTTTTTGTCTGGATGATGGTAGGTTTTTGTCTGGGTGATGGTAGGTTTTTGTCTGGGTGATGGTATGTTTTGGTCCAGATGATGGTAGGTTTTGGTCCTGATGATGGTAGGTTTTGGTCCTGATGATGGTAGGTTTTGGTCCTGATGATGGTAGGTTTTTATCCTGATGATGGTAGGTTTTCATCCTGATGATGGTAGGTTTTCATCCTGATGATGGTAGGTTTTTGTCTGGATGATGGTAGGTTTTGGTCCTGATGATGGTAGGTTTTTGTCTGGATGATGGTAGGTTTTGGTCCTGATGATGGTAGGTTTTTGTCTGGATGATGGTAGGTTTTCATCCTGATGATGGTAGGTTTTTGTCTGGATGATGGTAGGTTTTTGTCTGGATGATGGTAGGCTTTGGTCCTGATAATGGTAGGTTTTGGTCCTGATGATGGTAGGTTTTTGTCTGGATGATGGTAGGTTTTCATCCTGATGATGGTAGGTTTTTGTCTGGATGATGGTAGGTTTTTGTCTGGATGATGGTAGGCTTTGGTCCTGATGATGGTAGGTTTTTGTCTGGATGATGGTAGGTTTTCATCCTGATGATGGTAGGTTTTTGTCTGGATGATGGTAGGTTTTTGTCTGGATGATGGTAGGTTTTTGTCTGGATGATGGTAGGCTTTGGTCCTGATGATGGTAGGTTTTGGTCCTGATGATGGTAGATTTTTGTCTGGATGATGGTAGGTTTTCGTCCGGATGATAGTAGCTTTTTGTCTGGATGATGGTAGGTTTTGGTCCTGATGATGGTAGGTTTTTGTCTGGATGATGGTAGGTTTTCATCCTGATGATGTTAGGTTTTGGTCCTGATGACGGTAGGTTTTTGTACAAAAACCTGACAACCAAAATGAAAACAGCACTTGGTATTATATCTCTCTCGTAGAAGTAAGAATCCCTGAGTTACCTATGGCTCGGGTGGGGTCTACTGTGGGCACATAAATAAATTCTTGGACATCTGTGTGTGCCAGGAGGCCTGGGTAGTATCTGGGAGTCTGACCACTTCCTTGTGTCCATCGGCCGAATTTTCGGCCGATAAACGAAAAATCGGTCGGCCCCTGTTGCCGATGCTGCCACCCATGTCCACGAAAAATTATGTTTTTCGTGGATTTTCCTGCATGACCAAAAAAAATAAATGAGGATATCCACGAAAAACGGCCGATGGGCTGGCCCCACTAACGTCGTGATTATCGGCTGATTTTTCGTGCGGATGGAAATTCGGCCAATAAACGAACCGTTTATGGTCTCAGAATAAGCTATACTACCATTGTGTCCCAGATTGACGTTGGGGCAAGAAGGAACCAGAAAATACGACAGGGACCAGGCACTGGACACTCCTGCAAGTGTCTGCTGCTGGGAATTTTTCAACATGCACAACTTTTAAACAGGCAAGTTGCCACTTGCTGAATAGGTAAGTATCATACCTCGTCCTTTGTTGGGGGCGGCATTTGGATTTATTTTCTTTATGCAACAACAGTGTTATTTAATCCAATTCAAATGCCTACCGGGCCAATTCTGACACTTCTGTCATACATGTAAAAATCATAATTATTTTGCTAGAAAATGACTTAGGATCCCCCAAACATTATATATATATATATATATATATATATATATATATATATATATATTTAAGCAGAGGCCCTAGAAACTAAAATGGTGGGTGTTTCAATTTTTTTGGTTCATAGTGTATTTGTTTTTTAAAACGCAAAATTTGTGGGAAACATACACTTTAATGAATTTTAGAGCACACAAACACAATATAATACCCATTTTTAGGGGTTGGATTTTAAAAGATGATGTTACGCAGAGTAAATAGACACCTAACAAGTCACACTTTGAAACTGTGTATGCCCGTGGAACGCCGCCAAACTGCGTTACCTAAAAATCTTTCAAGGACTCGCGAGTGCCTCTAAACCAGTTTTGGATTTGCACTCACCGGCCACTTTATTAGATACACTTGTTCAATTGCTTGGCATCTGACTCTGAACGTGGCATGGTTGTTGGTGTCAGACAAGCTTTTCTGAGTATTTCAAAAACCGCTGATCTACTGGGATTTTCATGCACAACCATCTCTATGGTTTACAGAGAATGGTCCAAAAAAGAGAAAATATCCCATGAGCAGCAGTTGTGTGGAGGAAAATGCCTTGTTGAAGTCAGAGAAAGAAAGAACAATGAAAAGGAAAAATGTTTTACAGTTTTTTTCTTAATCAGGTTAAACTAAATGTTTAAAAAAAACCACTAAATATTCCCTTCAGGCGGTGAATTGCAGCACACACACCGAGTGCATCATACAGCACACAATATTCCTGAGCGGCGCACACAGCAAGCACTGTGGTATGACTGAGCTGTACAGACTCATACAGAATAAATGATCATTCACAAGACTTTCCAGATCCCCGCCAAGTGAAAGATACACGGGATATTTATAGCAGAGGGAATATAGCTCTGCTGGATGGTTCTGTACACTTGGCTGTTTGTGAGAAACCTGAAACAATGGAAATATGAATTGCTGAAGGTTGAATATGTCTCTTAACCCACTTTAAATCCTTCTAAACTCTGCGGCTTATATTATTAACACAACATATAAGGATAGCTGTCATGTCATTAGTGCAGTAATCTCTCTCATCACCTGGTGAGTCTGGTTCAGGCCAAGGCATATAGATTTCTTCCTGATATAAATATCTGATGTGTGACATACAGTGGGAAAATATTGACTGGACCCCTGCAGATTTTGTGAGTTTGCCCACTTACAAACAAATGAAGGGTCTATAATTTTCATCATAGCTGTATTTTAAAATGATAGAGACAGAATATCAACCAAAAAATACAGAAAAAAACACATGATACAAATGTTATAAATGGAGTTGCAGTTCAGCGAGTAAAATAAGTATTTGATCCCCGAGCAACACATGACTTAGTAGTTGGTGGAGGAACCCTTGTTGGTGAGCACAGAGGTGAGACGTTCCTTGTAGTTGGTGGAGGGACCCTTGTTGGCGAGCACAGAGGCAGGACGTTTCTTGTAGTTGGTGGAGGAACCCTTGTTGGCGAGCACAGAGGTGAGACGTTCCTTGTAGTTAATGGAGGAACCCTTGTTGGTGAGCACAGACGTGAGACATTCCTTGTAGTTGGTGGAGGAACCCTTGTTGGTGAGCACAGAGGCAAGAGGTTTCTTGTAGTTGGTGGAGGGACCCTTGGCGTGCACAGAGGAGAGACGTTTCTTGTAGTTGGTGGAGGAACCCTTGTTGGCGAGCACAGAGGTGAGACGTTCCTAGTAGTTGGTGGAGGAACCCTTGTTGGCGAGCACAGAGGCAGGACGTTTCTTGTAGTTGGTGGAGGAACCCTTGTTGGTGAGCACAGAGGTGAGACGTTCCTTGTAGTTGGTGGAGGAACCCTTGTTGGTGAGCACAGAGGTGAGACATTCCTTGTAGTTGGTGGAGGAACCCTTGTTGGTGAGCACAGAGGCAAGAGGTTTCTTGTAGTTGGTGGAGGAACCCTTGTTGGCGAGCACAGAGGTGAGACGTTCCTTGTAGTTGGTGGAGGGACCCTTGTTGGCGAGCACAGAGGTGAGACGTTCCTTGTAGTTGGTGGAGGAACCCTTGTGGCGAGCACAGAGGTAAGACGATCCTTGTAGTTGATGGAGGAACCCTTGTTGGCGAGCACAGAGGTAAGACGTTCCTTGTAGTTGGTGGAGGAACCCTTGTTGGCGAGCACAGAGGCAAGACATTTCTTGTAGTTGGTGGAAGAACCCTTGTTGGTGAGCACAGAGGCAAGACTTTCTTGTAGTTGGTGGAGGAACCCTTGTTGGCGAGCACAGAGGTAAGACGTTTCTTGTGGTTGGTTTCAAGGTTTGCAGACATCTCAGGAGGGATTTTTGTCCACTCTTCTTTACAGATCTTCTCTAAATCCTTAAGGTTTCTTGGCTGTCCCTTGGCAACTCAAAGTTTCAGCTCCCTCCATACATTTTCTATAACATTAAGTTCTGGAGACAGGCTAGGCCACTCCATTACCTTAATGTGCTTCTTCGTGAGCCACTCCTTTGTTGCCTTGGCCGTGTGTTTTGGGTCATTGTCATGCTAGAAGACTTATCTACGACCCATCTTCAGTGTTCTGGCTGAGGGAAGAAGGTTCTCATCCAAGAATGTACATGGCCCCTCAATGTAGCAAAGTTGGCCTGTACCTTTAGCAGAGATACAGCCCCAACGCATAATGTTTCCACCTCCGTGCTTGACTGTAGGGATGGTGTTCTTAGGGTCATAGTCAGGAGTTTTGTTCCTGCAAACTCATTGAATCGAGTTAATGCCAAAGAGCTCAATTTTGGCCTCATCTGACCACAACACTTTTTCCCAATCCTTCTCTGAATCATTTAGATGTTCATTGGCAAACTTCAGACGGGCCTGGACATGTGCCTACTTGAGGAGGGGACCTTGTGGGTGCTGCAGGATTTCAATCAATCGTGGTGTATTGTGTTTTCAATGGTTTGTTTGGTGACTGTGGTCCCAACTGCCTGGAGATCATGCATAAGCTCTCCCCGTGTAGTTCTGGGCTGATCCCTCACTTTTCTCATGATCAACCTTACACCATGAGGGACTGTCTTGCATTGAGCTCCAAACCGAGGTCGATTGATGGTTATTTTGTATTTCTTCCATTTGCGAATAATCGCTCCAACTGTTGTCTCCTTCTCACCAAGCTTCTTGCTGGCCGGAAACCAAAACCGAAATGGGTAGTTTTTAAAAAGATTTTTTAATATATATAACTGTATTATATTCGACTTTTTAATTAATATCATTAGTTTTTTTTCTCACAGGATGGAGGGTGTGGGTCCTCGGGTCTGCCCTGAAGTCTAGGGGGAGGATGTGTGGCCTTTTGGTTCCTTCCTCCCCTGTCCCTAGGGGGTTTTCTCTTCGGGAGAACCCCCTGGCCAAGTACTGAGTGGCTGGCTTCAGCTGGCCACAAGGAACGGTGGTCCGCCAGGCCTTTTGGCTAGGTGGACCAAATGGGAACCTCGTCCCTGTCAGGAGCTTCGTGCCCCAGGGGATCAGGGTACAGGTCCATCCCATTCGGGGGAAGGACAAAGCACACCCCTAAGTGCACTTTTTCATGTGGTGTTTTGCACTTGCACTTTTTTTGTGAACACTTACGGGTTTTTTCGTTATTCGCACGTTTGCGGACTTAAAAACAAAAAAAATATATCATTAATTACAAAGAAAATAAATTTAAAAAATACAATCCAGCAGCATAAAATGGCCCCCCTATCCCTCTTGTATTGAACTGTATTGTCTCCCTTTATATTGTAAAGCGCTGAGCAAACTGTTGGTTGATATAAATCCTGTATAATAATAATAATAATGTATATAAAATTTTAAAAAGTTAAACAGAGGCCTTTTTGCATTGAAGTCAATGGGGGCGTTTTTGCATTGAAGTAATTGGGACGGGATTTTGCATTGAAGTCAATAGGGGGCGTTTTTGCACTAAAGTAAATGAAATGCGATTTTGCATTGACGCCAATACGGGGCATTTGTGCATTGAAGTCAAAGGAATGGGATTTTACATTGAAGTCAATAGGGCACGATTTTGCATTGAAGTCAGTAGGGGGCGTTTTTGCACTGAAGTAAATGAAATGCGATTTTGCATTGACATCAATACGGGGCGTTTGTGCACTGAAGTCAAAGGAATGGGGTTTTTGCATTGAAGTCAATAGGACATGATTTTGCATTGAAGTCAGTAGGGGGTGTTTTTGCATTGAAGTCAATTATCATTATCGGCACCTTTTTTTCCTATAAGTAAAACGTTGATAACCGTATTTTCGGCCGATGAAATATGTATAAAATTTTAAAAATTAAATAGAGGTGGTTTTGCATTGTAGTCAATGGGGGGCGTTTGAAGTCGATAGGGGAAGATTTTGCATTGAAGTTAATGAAATATGAATTTGCATTGCAGTCAATAGGAGGTGTTTTGGATTGAAGTCAATTATAACCCTATTATTGGTGGCCGATATATCAGCCACCATGTTTAAGATTAAATGCTAACGATATTACAATGAAGCGGTATGTCACTTTAATCATTTTCCCTGTCATTTTGTACTGTATTTTTTGTTTTAGTTATAGATATAGCAGTTCTTTAATTAAATAATTATTTACAAATCTGAATAAGAATGCAGAATGGGAGAATATTTTTGTTTTACAAACAAAAGGACAAAATTGGATTTTTTCCTTCTACAAACGTCTTGTTCTATGATACTCTTACAACTCCAGCACAAACAAATGGTATTTGCAAATGTGTGTAAACTAAACCCCTATTTTTAATGCAAACAGTTAGACAGGACATTTCGGTTGGTTGCAGGCTGGTTGGTAAGTTGAGATGCAAATTTTTCTTTTTTTGTTGCTTGAAATGCGTCGCCCTTCCATGTGCTCCATGCTGCAAAGGCTAGTTATAGATTGGGGCAGATGCCATTTGTTTGTACTGTTGATATACTGGTGAGGGGAGCACACCTTAGCTACCATTGTGCTATATGGTGGGTGTCCAGTGCGCCCTCTGTGACATTAAGGAGGGGTAGGCTCCCTCCAGGCTCATCTGCCCTCAGTCTACCCATTATGACATGTGCTTATACTATGGAGGCTCTCAAAATTCTAGAGTTAGAACTGCAGAAAATACTGGGGTGCCATGAAGAGGCTCTGCAACTTACACATGTGTCTACGAATGTGTGCAAATGAATCCCGTTTTTACTGCAAACTGTTAGACAGGACAGTTCGGTTGGTTGCAGGCTGGTTGGTAAGTTGAGCTGGGAATCTTTCTTTTTTGTTGTTTGGCATGCGTCTTACAACTCTAGCACTATCCACAGACATCCCTGGACAGATCCAGACTACGACCATCTCAAATCTACGCTTCCATAACACTTATCAGTAACAAATAAAAAATCTAGATATACCTTTATACGCATACATGGCCAAAAAAAAAAAGATTCTTTATCATTTCACTTAAGCAGTGTTATTATTGAGACCCTCCAAGTCTGTCATGTAGTGCAGCCATCTTGTCAGAGACAGGCTGGAATGAAAACAGAATGAAAAAGAGAAGGTCGTGTCACGAAGACAGAGAGCGATAATAAACGGGATGCAGCAACTAAAATGATCTGCACAGACATCTTTCTGCTCTTATGATTTAAGAAGGGAACATTTCGCTGAGTTGCAGAAAGTGTATGTGGGAGTGAGACTTCAGACCTATCTCCCCCCCCCCCCCCCCCCAAGGATTTTTCCTGAGTTATGCATTCTCTGTCCGGCTCTTTGTTGTGGATTTTTTCTCTGGCTCGCTGGTGGCATATAGCGTACATACAATTCCTGCCAAGCATCATGCTACAGCAGACAGTCTGTCTGCAGAGGGACTTCCTGTCCCAGTTGGGACTTAGCAGAAACTCAAGAAGAAGCTTGCTGCACTGCCTGACTCCCGCCTGATGGCTTCTCCCTGTCTCCGCTATGAATAATACGAATACCGCAAGTATAACAAAGAGAACATCTCACTTCACGTATCAGCCCTAAGTGCTCTCTGTAACAGTCCAAATAAATGCTGCGAGCCTATTCTGGCAGAGAGTTCGGGAGGACAGGCTCATCGCTCTCCGTCTTAATAACAAAATCAACATTTCTATTCCCAGCCCGGCGGGGGAACCATGCTACAGGATTAACCCTTTCAGACACCGAGGATGGCAGAGGTCAATCTGGTTTGCATTTTTCTGGCTGCCTTAAGTGGAAGAATGTTAATTTAACAAAAAAAAATTAAAGTTTAAAATCCGGAAATGGCGGGTGAGACATAAAAAAAGTGAATTGTTTTAGGGTCTGTAAAATATTCCCATAAACGCCTGAGTGAGAATAGGCATCTTGGGTAGAAAGCCAAGAATGGATGGAGCCACCTATTGGAAGGTAGCAGAGCTGATTGCACCTGCTGTTCCATCACATGACCCAACCATTCCCCATTCTTCATCGTTGTCAAGGTCCTACCTTTTCCCTGAGGTTATGTTACTCCATGTGCTGGCGTCCATCTTGGATTCTGCTGTGCATGATGGGAATCCTTTTATGCCTTCAGGTCTCTGTGGTCCATCCCCCAGAGGGGTGTGGCTGATGACATATAAGCCTGTGGCCCGCACATGCTCTTTGCACTTGTGTCTTGTGTCGCTATTACTCTGTTCTGACTCTCGTGACTCTCCTGGTATCTGATTCGGCTTGTGACTTGACTATTCTTTGTATTCTCCCTTGATCTGACCCTCTGTTGCTGAACCCGGCTCGTGACCTGTGATTCTCGTCTGCTGTCCTGTACTGTTTTGTCCTGTTGTTGTTGACCCGGCTTGTCTGACTACTCTTTTGTCTCTTCCACCAGCTACACGCCATTGGCGGCGGCCATTACCGCAGCTGAGGTGTCTCGGGGGCCGCGACCTGGTTTCTGGCTGCATCAAGTCCATCCCCACCATCAGGGGCCCTGGTGAAGGGCAGCCTGGGACTTAGACTCCGCGCCCTGAGGGACTTCGGTCTGTGGGTAGTGGTTGTCGTCAGCCAGTGCGTTACATTGTTAGGCCTGCCTGTCCGTTCCTCGGCCCCTGCCCTGACATTACACAAGTGCCATGAACCCTGACGGTGCAGGCACGCCTTCGCTCCCAATGCTAGTCGCCAGACTCGATCAACAGGATCACCTGTTGGATCAATTCGCTCAGGCGTTGCAAACTCTGCTTGCACGCACTGCACACCTTGATCCTGGTGCTATTAGGCCGGTAGTCACTCCGGTGGTCTCTCCCGCAGCTTCTCCGCCTATTGCGTCCACCACCTCGACGGCTGCATCAGCGGTGCCCAGAGGTATGACTGGTTCAGCCCCTCTTCCACAGCGCTTTGGGGGTGAGCCTAGTCAGTGTCGTGGGTTCCTCAACCAGGTGGGTATTTATTTTGAATTAATACCCCACGCCTTTCCGTCTGAGAGGTCAAAGGTGGGGTTCCTAATTTCCCTACTCTCAGACAAGGCCTTGGCCTGGGCAAATCCCTTATGGGAGAGGAATGACCCGGTGATTCAAGATTTTTCCGGTTTTGTCGATGCCTTCCGTAGGGTATTCTACGTAACGGCTCGTTCCGCCTCGGCGGCCAAACTGCTCATGACCATGAATCAGGGTTCACGGACCGTGGCCGAGTACGCTATAGAGTTTCGTACCCTGGCGGCAGAGGTCGGTTGGAACAATGAGGCTCTGGTGGCTGCGTTTTCCCATGGTCTTTCTGACACATTGAAGGACGAGATTGCAGCTAAGGAACTGCCTGTGGTACATACGCCAGCAGCCAAGTTGGTGGAATTCATAAAGTATTGCTCGTGCCACTAAACCAGGCGTAGTCTTACTCTTACTGCTGCAATCCCCTTTCATTAAAAACTAAAAATACTTTTATTGAAAATGCTGCCCCCGCCCCTCTCACCATATTCATTAAAGACTAAGTTGACCTTTTGAAAAATAAATAAAATAAAAGCATATCTTTTTGTGTGCAAAAATAATATTTTTTTAATATTTTTCTACATTGCGTCCTGCAAAGCATTGCAGCTGCAAACAGCAGGTCACAGGGTGCAATGCCTGGATCCTGCATACTGTCAGTAAGCTGTGTGCCCGTATCTTCCGTACAGACAGGCAGGTACTGAATGGCAGGAAGAATTTGGCCTCGTGCACACTGGGCGTTTTTACAGCTGCTGTATTGGGCATCAAGCGGTTTTTTTTTCTGCAGCCAGCAAACTCCCCAGCACGGTATCCTAGGTGTTCATACACACATAGGCTTTTGTTTTTTGGCAGGGGGGTTTTCAGGCTGGAAACCCCCCCCCCCCCCCCCCAGAACTACTGCGTTTGAAGAGAAGTTTTTTCAGCTTTTCCGGTGTTTATGAGTGTTTTTGAGCCTTAAGCTTTTGTGGGAGTGTAGTTTTCGTAAAAAATAATGAAAACCGCGAATGCAAAACACTAAAAAACATGAAAAACTCACGTTTTTAACGCAGCTTTCTACAGCTAATGCTACTGACGTTACTATAAGGCGTGAGGCCTTAACCAATTGCCGTCCAGCCGCTGTATATAAACGGCCGGACAGTGGCAGTTAAGGGGCGGGTTGCCATTCATAAACGGCACCCGCCATTTTGGATTGTGCGCGCTCCCTGGGAGCACACGGCACCGCGATTCAGTGCCCGCTGTGTCCTCCGAACACAGTGGAACACCGATCGTCGTGCGAGGTCCCGATCATGTGATCATTGATTGGCCAATCAGTGATCACATGCAGGGTAGTAAGCAAGATGTCACTTCTGACATCATTGCTTACTACGTGTGAAATCTGTGAATGATCACAGAGCTCACATGGTACAAGGCTATTCACAACAGCCTTGTACCATGTGACAAGCTGTGACCAATCACAGCTCACACAGTATTTCTCAATGGCTGCAAGAGTGCAGCCAGAGAGAAGGAGAAATGATTGCTTTTACAGCCTTTATAGGTGTAAAAGGAATCAGTGTAAAAAAAAACTTCATCACCCCCCACAAGTAGTACAGTGTCACCTGCTAGCATGACAGTATGTAGAAAAAAAAAACTAAAAACAAACAATAATATAAAATATAAAATAAAAATGTAAAAAAAACATTTTAAACATAATTTTTGGTTATAAACTAATTTGGGTTATTATTTTTTTTACTAAAAAGATAACTGAATACATTTTGGCCAAGATTTATGATGAAATATTATTTATTTGCAAAATTTTATAAGAAAAACACTTTTTCAAAATGTTTGGACTTTTTCATTTATATAGCAAAAAAAAATAAAAATCCCAGCGGTGAATAAATATCACCAAAATAAAGCTTTATCTGTCTCAAAAAATGCTAAAAATGCAAATTCATATGGGTCCAATGTTGCATGACTGCGCAAGTGTGATAGCTCTGAAAGCTGAAAATTGGCCTGGACTGGAAGGGGGTGAAAGTGTCCGGACTGGAAGGGGAGGAAAGGGTCCGGACTGGAAGGGGGGGGAAGTGTCCAGACTGGAAGGGGGTGAAAGTGTCCAGACTGGAAGGGGGTGAAAGTGTCCGGACTGGAAGGGGGGGAAAGTGTCCAGACTGGAAGGGGGGGAAAGCGTCCGGACTGGAAGGGGGGGAAAGTGTCCGGACTGGAAGGGGAGGAAAGTGTCCGGACTGGAAGGGGGTGAAAGCGTCCGGACTGGAAGGGGGTGAAAGCGTCCGGACTGGAAGGGGGGGAAAGCGTCCGGACTGGAAGGGGGGGAAAGCGTCCGGACTGGAAGGGGGGGAAAGCGTCCGGACTGGAAGGGGGGGAAAGCGTCCGGACTGGAAGGGGGGGAAAGTGTCCAGACTGGAAGGGGGGGGTGGGGGGAAGTGTCCGGACTGGAAGGGGGTGAAAGTGTCCAGACTGGAAGGGGGGGGGGGAAGTGTCCGGACTGGAAGGGGGGGGGGAAGTGTCCGGACTGGAAGGGGAGGAAAGTGTCCGGACTGGAAGGGGGGGAAAGTGTCCAGACTGGAAGGGGGGGGGGGGGGGGAAGTGTCCGGACTGGAAGGGGAGCAAAGTGTCCGGACTGGAAGTGGTTATTGAACTATGAAAGTGATCCCCCGCTGGCAGTAAATGGCAAATGGCTGGCAAATATGGGTGTAACATCCTTTCATACTAGCACAGAATAATAGAGGCACTCACTCTGCAGGGCTGGGTGGCAATTCCATCTTTCAGCATCCTCTGGGACTGTTGTACATGGACAAGTGCGCTGCTCTATAAAGTGTAATGGCCAGACCAGAGGACGTGTTAGAAGCAGGAAACTCGTCTATCCGCACTGTACAGAACAGATGGAGGAATTTGTTGGATTGTTTTTAAGTACAGCCTGCAGGCTGAATGGGGAAAGCTCTCTATTTGCATGACCAGGCACAAGTCTACGGGCAATTGTAAGGGGAGCTGCAGATAAAATCGGTAAAAGCAAAAACTGCTGCATGACGTCTAGCAGTGTCCAGGGCATACAAAGAGGTTTATAATGTAACATTTTCCTTTGAAGAGTTAATCTTTGCCAGCGATTCCACAGAGATAGGGGATTCTCTATAGAGAGATGTGAGGACAGGCAAGAACTTCAAATGCTGATTAATCATGAGACAACAGGACGTATCTCTCTGTACAATTATTATTGTCTGAGATGAAGGAGGAGCACAGATAGCAGACAGTCTTTAATCCCTGAAATCTGACCACGGGGCCTACAACTGGCTAAAATGTGGGATCGCTCTGAGCCAGGATCTTAAAATGTGACATAATGAGAGCGCCACAGGACAGAGGAGAAGAGAAGCGCCCCGGGTCTCCATGAGTGACAGCGGCACTGCACCATCACTGACATTCTCAGCCAGAGGAGTCATTTCACAGCTTCCTGCATATTCATCTATTTTAGGAATCTCCAATCCAATGTAAAAAAAAAAGTCACAAGATAGCCCTTGTGTGACCTCATCTAATCTGATCGATCAAACGGCCCAGTGTTCATGCTTTCACTAGATAGTGAAGTGTTTGAGCAGGTTGTTATTTCACCACATCAAACGACTGCCACCTTCCCCCCTCCAAAGACTGAGAGGAAGATCTATACTACCTCCTAGATAGCCGGCCATCCACCCTGCCACACAAAACAGCCTTCACAATGACCTGGAACATTGACCACACCCCCTGTATAGGTGTGTCATTGTACATGGGAGGGGCACACTAGGTTTCAGCTAGAATTATATGGATGGACTTTTGTCTTTTTAAGCCAGACTAACTATGTATATACATCTCTATACATTCTATATAAATGTATGTCAAGGCAAACGCAAAAAAAAAACCATTACTGGAGCACACGCACATTTCCCCATGTTTTGTCCTTTTAAACATGCTGATAGTACAGAAAAATAGCTGTCCATGTGCCAGAAATACAGAGGCTGATTTGCTAAAGGCAAATAGGGTGTTCACTTTGCAAGGGAATATTCCACAGAGCTTAGTGAATGTGATGAAATTTGCAAAGGACAAATATATATATAAACAGCATTTTCACTGGCATATGATTGGATGATGGAAGTAAGCAGAGCTTCAACTCTATTTGCTTTTAGTAAATCAACCTCATGGTGTTCTCCTACCTTCCTCTCTGACATGACAACAGCTCAACTTCATCATCACTCTTCATCTCCATAACCTCTCTTCATCTCCATAACCTCTCTTCATCTCCTACCCCCTCATCTCCATAACCTCTCATCATCTCTACCCCCTCATCTCCATAACCTCTCATCATCTCTACCCCCTCATCTCCATAACCTCTCATCATCTCTACCCCCTCCTCATCTCCATAACCTCTCTTCATCTCCTACCCCCTCATCTCCATAACCTCTCATCATCTCTACCCCCTCATCTCCATAACCTCTCATCATCTCCTACCCCCTCATCTCCATAACCTCTCATCATCTCTACCCCCTCCTCATCTCCATAACCTCTCTTCATCTCCTACCCCCTCATCTCCATAACCTCTCATCATCTCTACCCCCTCATCTCCATAACCTCTCATCATCTCTACCCCCTCCTCATCTCCATAACCTCTCATCATCTCCTACCCCCTCATCTCCATACCCTCTCATCTCTACCCCCTCCTCATCTCCATAACCTCTCGTCATCCCCTACCCCCTCATCTCCATAACCTCTCATCTCCTACCCCCTCATCTCCATAACCTCTCATCATCTCCTACCCCCTCATCTCCATAACCTCTCATCATCTCTACCCCCTCATCTCCATAACCTCTCTTCATCTCCTACCCCCTCATCTCCATAACCTCTCATCATCTCTACCCCCTCATCTCCATAACCTCTCATCATCTCCTACCCCCTCATCTCCATAACCTCTCATCATCTCTACCCCCTCCTCATCTCCATAACCTCTCGTCATCTCCTACCCCCTCATCTCCATAACCTCTCATCTCCATAACCTCTCATCTCCTACCCCCTCATCTCCATAACCTCTCATCATCTCCTACCCCCTCATCTCCATAACCTCTTGTCATCTCCTACCCCCTCATCTCCAAAAGCTCTCCTCATCTCCTACCCCTTCCTCATCTCCATAACCTCTCATCATCTCCTACCCCCTCATCATCTCCATAAACTCTCTTCACTTCTCTGCATTTTGGCAAAGATCAAGTGTAGTATCTGTTCTTATCAGTGTCCAGTGGGGGTGCTCCCGCCCATTCTAGCTTTGCGGGGATGGCTGTTGTATAGTACCCTCACTGGTATGATGGGGGTCCGGAAAGCTAGTACCGGAGGGACAGAAACCGGGGAGCGCCATGATTCGTTCTGGGGCCCTGGGAGTAATTCCTCCGGGAACACTGGAAAGACCCAGTACCTCCTGATTTGGACGGATCTACCTTGGTATGGCCAGGGGCTGGGGACGCAGAAAGTCCGCAAACTCGGTGTTCCCTGAGTAGACGCTCTCAGGGGTGCCACTAGTAACACTTGGGTGTGGGACCCCACTGTGTGAACATGGCACATGGTCAGTGTTTTTACATTCTTTCTGCACAGCGCCCTAAGGACCAGGCCTTTTGGCTAGGACCAGGGCAATTTTTGCTACGGGCCTCAGGGCCTGGTCTGTGCACAATTTGGCACGGTACCACTTTTTTATTTTCTATTAATTTAATTTATTTCACTTCCCATGTTTGTCACTTTTTTCTTTTGCTTATGTGTGTGTTTTCACGGATGGAGGGTGTGGGTCCTCGGGCCTACCCTGAAGTCTAGGGGGAGGATGTGTGGCCTTTTGGTTCCTTCCTCCCCTGATCCCTAGGGGGCTTTTCTTCGGGAGAGCCCCCTGACCAAGTACTGTGTGTCTGGCTTCGGCTGGACACAAGGAACGGTGGTCCACCAGGCCTTTTGGCCAGGAGGACCAATTGGGAACCTTGTCCCCGTCAGGAGCTCCGTGCCCCGGGGGATCAGGGTAAGCGGTCCAAGCCCCTTTAGGGGTAAGACACAGCACACCCCTAAGTGCACTTTTTTGTGTGGTGTTTTGCACTTGCACATTTTTTGTGAACACTTACGGGTTTTTACGTTTATAGTTGCACGTTTGCGGACTTAAAAAAAAAAAAAAAAAAAAAAATCTGTTCTTATCAGTGTCCAGTAGGGGTGCTCTGCCATCATTCTTGCCTTTTGGCAAGGATGGCTGGCTGTATAGTACCCCTGCTGGTATAATGGGGGCTCTGAAGACTAGTACTGGCTGGAACAGAAACCAAGGCGCCCACAGGCTGTTGGGGCCTGGGAGTAATTCCCGTGGGAAAACCAGAGGGGCCCAGTTCCTCCTGATCTGAATGGGTCTACCTTGTTTGGGCATAGGCCGGGTAGGCAGAGCAGTGCCTCCTGGGAGTGGTCGCCCCAGGGGTGCTCTTAGTAACACATGGGGGTGGGATCCCGCGTCTGAAAAGTGCACATGATCACTGGTCCAAACACTTTTTCTGCACTGCGCCTTTTAGGGCTAGGCCTTTTGGCTAAGTCCAGGGCAATTTGTTTGCTATGGGCCTCAGGGCCTAGCCAGTGCACAATTGTATGGCCACTTGTTTATTTTTCTCCACTCTTTTGTCACTTTTGTGTGCGTTTTTTTCCTTACTGGATGGAGGGTGTGGGTTCTCAAGCCTGCCCTGATGTCTAGGGGGAGGATGTGTGGCCCTCAGATTCCTTCCTCCCCTAATCCTTCGGGGGGTCCCTCTTTGGGAGAGCCCCTCGACCAAGTACTTGGTGGTTGGCTTCGGCTGATCACAAGGAAAGGAGTCCTCCAGGCCTTTTGGCAAGGTGGACTATGTTGGAAACGTTTGTCCCTGTCAGGAGCTTTGTCCCCTGCAGGATCAGGGTACAGGTCCTACCCCTTCAGGGGTGGATTAAAGCACAACCCTAGATGCACTTTTTTGTGTTGGTGTTTTTGCACATGCACTGTTTTTTGTACACATATCGGGTTTTTTTTTTGCGCACCTCAGTGAAAAAAACAAAACAAAACATCATCATCTCCATAACCTCTCATCATCTTTCCGCTTCTCACCTCGATAGCCCCTCTTCATCTGCATAACCCCTCCTTATCTCACCCCCTCTCCATAACCTCACATTATCTTTTTCCCTCCTTCACACCTCCATAACCCCTCCTCACCTCCATAACCCCTCCTCACCTCCATAACCCCTCCTCACTCCATAACCCCTCCTCACCTCCATAACCCCTCCTCACCTCCGTAACCCATGCTTCATCTCCTCCCCTCCTCCTTAACTCTGAAACTCCTCCCTGAGCACAGGAAGTTATTAGCTCACAGGATTTCTGGCTAAACCAACACGTATATTTTGCACTTATTGAACAGATATAACAAACAAAACATTTTCACTGGTATATAAAGCAGACCAAAAGTAAGCCATTTCAGCAGGAAGTAAGCAATTCACCACCTACAAGTTTGGACGACCACCATCATTTTGTTCATTGGAAAATACAAATTGGGCAATAAATTGACAGTTTCAATAAAGTTCATGGAAATATTGCATTGAAATGGAACATGAAACATGAAAACCCACAGCAATTTTGTTGAGTGATCTGATTTTTTTATTTCCCTTTGTGTTCCACTGGGGCAATTTTGATCCCATCAATTTGTGGTTGATCAAAACCAAAATTGTTTTGTTTTTTTGATGTGGACAAAAAATGGATACAAAATGTTGACCGCTCTGTTAAATTGCCATGCGTATGGGCAACATTAGTGAGAGAACTTTGAAGTTCATCTGAAACTTGGTCCCTCGATACCATTGCTTCCATGGCGGACACCAGTCAGTGTATACCCCTATGACACATTAGAGTTTCCCTTCTGAAGTCGAGGAAAGCAGTGCCCGGTCTGACAGTGAATCCTGGGGATACAGCGATGCACAATGCCAGCAGCTGCTCCTCGTTAAACCTTTAAATCATCTCCCACTATCTGTCATTCCCACATTTATTATTTTGCTCAGGACAGAACATTATAAATTTAATTCTTCTTCAGTCAGTCTGTCCACACACACACTGCACATTCCTCTTCATGCACCAGCCCAACAGGGAGACGGAACATGACAGCTATCTTCTGATTCTCGTTAAGAGGTCGTGGAGCCTCACATCACATGACACCAGATGAAATATAATCACGATCGCTGATGTACCCTTCACATTTCTACAGGAACAAAGGAAAAAGAGGTGAGACTTCACCCCATCTGCGCACCTCATGTCATGGGAGGGGTCACGTGACTGCCCAGCATTGGCCCCCCCTCAGCACAGGCCTGTGTCACATCTATGAGGGAGTCAGGTGTACGATCGTCAGAGATCTGCTATAGAGGAGGCATACTATATACAGAAAATATCAGAAAATGAATAAAATTGCTTCTTTTTAGTCAAAGCATTTTTGAAGTGTAGGGATGACTGTACTTTTTTTTTTTAATTTAAACCATGCAGTGGGGCTGTGCCCCCACTACATGGATCGGCTGCACCCCCACTGCATGGATCGGCTGCACCCCACTACATGGATCGGCTGCGCCCCCACTGCATGGATCGGCTGCACCCCACTGCATGGATCGGCTGCATCCCCGCTGCATAGATCGGCTGCGCCCCCACTGCATGGATCGGCTGTGCCCCCACTACATGGATCGGCTGCACCCCCACTGCATGGATCGGCTGCACCCCACTACATGGATCGGCTGCGCCCCCACTGCATGGATCGGCTGCACCCCACTGCATGGATCGGCTGCGTCCCCGCTGCATAGATCGGCTGCGCCCCCACTGCATGGATCGGCTGCGCCCCCACTACATGGATCGGCTGCGTCCCCACTGCGTGTATCGGCTGCGCCCCCACTGCATGGATCGGCTGCACCTCCACTGTATGGATCGGCTGCGCCCCCACCGCATGGATCGGCTGCGCCCCCATTACATGGATCGGCTGCGTCCCCACTGCGTGTATCTGCTGCGCCCCCACTGCATGGATCGGCTGCGCCTCCACTGTATGGATCGGCTGCACCCCCACTGCATGGATTGGTTGCGCCCCCACTGCATGGATCGGCTGCGCCTCCACTGTATGGATCGGCTGCGCCTCCACTGTATGGATCGGCTGTGCCCCAACTGCATGGATTGGTTGCGCCCCCACTGCATGGATCGGCTGCGCCCCTACTGCATGGGTTGGCTGCGCCCCCACTGCATTGATCGGCTGTTTGCTTTTTCTAGGTGAGGTCTCACCTGACCCACCGGTCACACTCACCAGACGGGAGCAGTCACTGGATGATGCCACATGGAAGGATATATGGCTAACCTCTGCCCAATCACAAGGGACCAATAAGCACTGTATGAAGGCATGTCAACTATACCCCAAGAGCTAACACTTCTCTGCCTAGATTACTCTGCATACTAAAATGTGTTGACGTATTTAAAATGTGCAAAAAATGTAAATCCATATTCTAGTCTTGAATTCCTGGTGGACTGAGAAGAGATAAAACTGGATGTGGTTATAAAAAGATCAATCTAGGACTACAGTCTACCCAGAGAACAGAAAATTACAAAAAAAACAACAACCCAAAAAACATCAGAACTGGCCTTTCACTGATTGGTTACTTGGGGGGTACTGCTTACCTTCTTTACAGAATTGAGCACAATGGTGTCTTACTCATGGAGCAGAGACAAATATTTAGATTGTACACATTAATACACTTACTCATGCAGCGGGGGCAAATCTCCAAGTTGCTTAATTCAGAAGCTTTGTACAATACTGCAACCTAATATTCTGTCATTGTGTTAAATGCAAACCATAAAAACCCCAGACTTCTACAGATAACAAAACCGCAGACATCCCAGCTGCAACGCAGCTGTGTCCAAAGATGAATTTATGAAACATTTTCTATTCCACAATTTTGGGATAAAGTCATATTTGATCAACAAAACAAGCGACTGCACATCTTTGTAACAACGCAATAACGGAATCCATGTGAGGTGGGCAGAAGGTACTAAAAGCTGAATCTATCATGCAGATGGTACTTTGTAGCATGTGGAATTCCCTCACGCACATCCATTCGGTAACACTGGGAGCGGGCAGCTGATAAAAGCCCCAGGAAGCCATTTTTATTCATGCGAGGGGTAAATTACCATTCAAAACTTTCTCCACTTCCCCGAAGACCACGGGAGGCGACGGTGCCTATTTATCAAACTCATATGTCTGTAAAATCCAAGATCAAATTAAAGCAAAAGCAGAACCAGATTTATGGAATAGTCGGAATCCCGCTGAGGATTTCTCGGGACTTTACATGTTGAACGATGTCTTTCTGAAATCTTGGCTGAGTTATGTCTCACATGGGTTACATAGCGAGACATTTAGGTGGAAGGATTCGGAAAACACGTTTTTGAGAAGTAAATAAAAATGAATGCTCAATACGGTCTAAACCCCCGTACACACGATGAGAGTATCGGACAAACGATCGTTACTAAGAGGTTACTAAAGTTACAAAGATTCTCGTATGACAGAGTAAAGATTCGGAAGTGATGTCATGTATTGTATTTTCAGACGAAAACTGTACAGATGAAATAAAATGGAATGTAAAAGTGAGCGCTCTAAAAGATAGCAGCTATTGCACAAAAGGTAACCAATAAAAAACCTTCATCAATCAAATACATCAATAAAGTGCAGCGCTAAAAATGTAAATGTGAAAATGAGAAATGTATAAATGATCCAAAAGTGACAGTCTGTGCAGGTCTAGGTGAAACTACTATCAATCACGATCCAGTGTCGGTGCTACCAAAGTGATATGGTAAGAATACGCACTCACCAGATGCATAATGTAACATTACGCACTCACCAGATGCGTAATGCGTAACACATTAAAGAAGTAAAGGTCCCCTCTAGGAGTTAGATGTGGTCCTGGACAGGGAAGATCCTCCCTCTGCATACAGGTGGTGCTGTTGGAGCTCTCAGATGGTGATGGAACCAGTCAGCCAGAGGCCCCTTTAAGGGGTGGGTGGATATGGAATCCTATATGTCAGGAACTCCCCTCTCTGGATACTTGTAAAGTGCTGAATCCAAATGGCTCTAGCACTCAATTACTCCACGATATCAGGAAATTCACTGACAGAAGGAAGAGGAATCCGCAAAGCATGTGAACGTGTTCTGTACAACATCCATTCCAGTCGCGATCGATTGCACAGCCTGTCGGAGCCACATCACACACACCGTGTGTTAAATGAACGTTGATCTGCCATCATACGAGAAACATTTTTGAGCATGTCCCTTCAAATAATTTCGGACGTTGTGTACTAAATCATTATCGTACGATTGCTTTCAAAACTGCATTTTTCGTACGATTTTCTGATTGTGTGTACTAGGCTTTACAAACATTTTGTACCTATAATATGAATTGAAAATGTTATAAAATTAAAAAAAAAAAAAAAACATCTGGTCTACAGTAGCTGAGACCAAGCAGGCTGGCAAAACTAATGCCGGTCATACATGGACCAAAATTTGTCCGGTTCAGCAAGAACTGGCTGACAATCGATCCATCTAAGTGCAGCCTGATTGTACCAAAGTTGATCCATCGATTAACTTGGGTAAAACCAGCCTGTTGGATTTTTTTTTATTCGATTATTGCTGGTGGCTATAGTCACTAGCAGTAATGGTGTTCTGCCAAACGGAAGGCCACCGGACCCCAACCCCCCACCAAAACATGCAGACACTGCGGCCTTAGAACGAGCCCACAGGTAGGAGGAAGCAGCACAACATGAAAAGGAGGAGCGCAGAGCGCTGGCAGGGAACCTGAGAAGAAGAGGATCTGGGCTTCTCAGTGCAAAACCACTGCACAGAGCGGGGTAAGTACACCATGTATGTTACTAAAAAAAAACTGGTTTACAATCCTTTTAATCTAGAACTATGACTGGAATTGGTAGTAGACATGCCACAGGCACAACACTTTGCTTCACGGCTGCTGAAAAAACAATGCCCTGTCATATTCCGCAGACAATGCTGCAGCTGAAGGCGACCTATCCAAGTGAATGGGGTAGTTCCACAACTACCCTGAAACATGTCCACCATTGGTGCAGTGTTGAAGGCTTCTCAGGGTTACAACAGGTGGTGAGGATGTGATATATTGCCTCTTAGCTGCCCATTTACCACGCTCTTTAAAGCGATCGACGAATGTGCAGATTGCTTTTCATAGGGGGGGCAAGAGCTGTTGCGTAATTGTGCCCTAAATGTATGGAGTGAAAAGCTCTGTTTTGAACCCAAATGTTAGATCAATTTAATTAGGTCTTTTGTGCTGACTAGTTGAAGCGCTTGGCAGTTCTTTGCATTGATCAGCAATTTTCCGTGGACATGCAGGATTTTATATTGCACTTGTTTATATCTTCTTTGAAGCTGACCTTGAATTGTGAGGCAAGGGGCAGCTGTCCAGAAATGGTGACGGCTATGCCCGGAATGGTCGGTTTATGTTTGTGGATTTGAGGGGAGGTGATGAGGCTGTCACAGGAGGTGGAACAAGGTGAGCCTTTGTTAGAAACATTAGCACCGGGCTCCCCGTTTAACCACCATGCCGCTAATGTAGCTGTTCGCTCTGTGAGTTGACTAATCAGGTGAAGTTGCCATTTAGTCATTGGGCTGAAAATGAGGAAGTGACTAATTACGTGTCAATGAGTCACTTAGTGGCTGCTTGTCAGTGAAGCTGTTCACAGCTTGGCCAGTTCCAGACATAAGCTCATTAAATATTCACCTTGGCTGGAGCTGGGGGGGGGGGGGATTGTGTTCCCACTTTTAGTCAGGAATTTCTCATTGTGGTTTTTGCTGCTATGAAACGTGGCGGAGGCGTTTGTGATGATTTCTGGCTCTCAGCTACTATTAACCTCTTATAGCCAAGGAGTTAGAACAGTGACTAAGGGTCCATTCATACCACGTGATATATTGGGGCAGCCGTGCCCAACGGAGCCCAAACACACTGACAAGTCGATCTGCGTCCTATGAGTTCAGTTTACACCATCGCATTGCAGAAAAGAAATAAAACATGCTCTACTTTTCTTTTCAATGCATGGCCACCCGCAGTGATGAATAAAGATGAATGAAATGCCAACTGTGACATTTCAGTGAAATTCAAGGGACTTTTTTCAGGATAGTTAAAAGAAAAAAAGTTAATGCGATGCGTCACGTATGACGCACCAACCCGGCGTCTTGTACAGCACATACCAGCGGCCACTGGTGTGACTGAGCCCCTAGGATTTCATTGTATATCAAGTACTGCTGTCCTTATATTAAAGGTACAACCAAACATTAAAAATCTGCATGACAACTGATTCAGGGGACACAATGCCACAAATGGCTCCTTCATTCTGGCATGTGGCTCCCATTCAGCCTAATTCATTATGGTCTTGCCATGGCACACTAGTGATCTTAGCCGGAACACTCACTCCGTGCCCGCTCTCCCACACAGAACCATACGCACACACAAAGGGGGTTCAAGGGTCTCTGAGGCCTGACAACAAACAGATGCCACCTTGCTGCTGGCCACTTGCAAGAACCAGCCTCAGTTTTATTCTACATGTTCTCGGAACCTGACTTTGAATTGAAAAGGTTCCGAGTTGCCAAAAGTGCGAAGTGGATGATGTTCTTCGCATCGTGTGTACATTGTCTTTTGGGATCGGCTAGATGTTATTATTACAAATTTAATCTCATTTAGAGTACAAAGCTTCATACACATTGCATCTGAAAGATGTCCAACATAATGTCCAGCTGTGGCTGTGCATTTACTGAGTATAGGGGGGCCTTGTCTGCAGAACCTGACATCACCAAGGGGGCCACACATTCAGTATTTGTAACCACCAGGTACCCCATAGAAGATTGTCAGAGACTGCAGATATACGGCCGGAGATGACATGAACTCAAATGTGACATGACATCACCAAGGAGACCACACATTCAGTATCTATAACCGGGTACCCCATAGAAGATTACCAGAGACTGCAGATATACTGCCGGATATGACATGACCTTAAATGTCACATGACATCACCAAGGGGGCCACACATTCAGTACCTGTAACCGGGTATGCTATAGAAGATGGGCAGAGACTGCAGATATGTGACAGATGATGATCAGAGATTGTGGATGTACTACAGCAGATGGTCAGAGACTGCAGACCTATTACATGAGATGGTCAGAGACTGCAGACATACTACAGGAGATGGTCAGGGACTGCAGACATAGTACAGGAGATGGTCAGAGACTGAAGACATATTATAGGAGATGATTAGAGACTGTAGAAATAGTACAGAAGATGGTCATAGACTGCAGACACACTACAGGAGATCGGCAGAGATTGTCAGAGACTGCAGACCTATTACAGGAGATGGTCAGAGACTGCAGATATACTCTGCAGTATAGACTGCAGAGATGACATGACCCTAAATGTGACATGACATCACCAAGGGGGCCGCACATTCAGTACCTGCAACCGGGTATGCTAAAGAAAATGGTTAGAGACTGCAGACATGTGACAGATGATGATCAGGGATTGTGGATGTACTACAGGAGATGGTCAGAGACTGCAGGCATAGTACAGGAGATGGTCAGAGACTGCAGGCATAGTACAGGAGATGGTCAGAGACTGCAGGCATAGTACAGGAGATGGTCAGAGACTTCAGACATGGTACAGGAGACGGTCAGAGACTGCAGGCATAGTACAGGAGATGGTCAGAGACTGCAGGCATAGTACAGGAGATGGTCAGAGACTGCAGGCATAGTACAGGAGATGGTCAGAGACTTCAGACATGGTACAGGAGACGGTCAGAGACTGCAGGCATAGTACAGGAGACGGTCAGAGACTGCAGGCATAGTACAGGAGATGGTCAGAGACTTCAGACATGGTACAGGAGACGGTCAGAGACTGCAGGCATAGTACAGGAGATGGTCAGAGACTGCAGGCTTAGTACAGGAGATGGTCAGAGACTGCAGGCATAGTACATGAGATGGTCAGAGACTTCAGACATGGTACAGGAGACGGTCAGAGACTGCAGGCATAGTACAGGAGATGGTCAGAGACTGCAGGCATAGTACAGGAGATGGTCAGAGACTGCAGGCATAGTACAGGAGACGGTTAGAGACTTCAGACATAGTACAGGAGACGGTCAGAGATTACAGGCATGGTACAAAAGACGGTCAGAGACTGCAGACCTACTACAGATGGTCAGAGACTGCAAACATTGTACAGGAAATGGTCAGAGACTGCAGACATTGTACAGGAGATGGTCAGAGACTGTAGAAATACTACAGGAAATGGTCAGAGACTGTGGATGTGTTACAGCAATGGTTAAGATACTGAAAGAAGCTACAGAAGGCAGTCAGAGACTGGAGACATATTACACCTGACTGCTAGAGATCACTGCCATTGTGGTCTCTTTACAAATCACTGTTCATACCACTGACTGGGGGGGTCAGAGGACCGCACAACAAATATCGAGGGCTGTAAGTAACCCCTGAGCTGAAGGCTTGCACCAGGGGTCTAGCAAACCAAATAAACTACATAATGTGCTTTCACAGAGCGAAGAAGTAAATGTTTGCTAGTCAAGTGTTTGTGTGTTTAACAATCAAGTTTAGTTAAAAAAAAAAAAAAGCTCTGTAAGTGACCATCATTTAGGCTGGTTGTTGGGGGTGACTGCACTCTACTCGCCACTATTATTTTCAGATTTTATTTTATATTGCAGCCAGGTTTGCAGACGTCACACAGGTAACAGAGACCTGTACAAGGCATGAGTCTACCTGTCAAGGACATGTGGGGAAGAGGGGGCGACCTTGCACCTTGCAGCCCATTTTATCACCTGTGTAGAATGACTTTTAGTGTGAGCCGGCTTAGCACTCTTCCTGCCAGCTGAGCCTTTTATCTTCTGTGTGTTTTTCATTTACAGCTCTCCTCTCCCTTCCCTGAGCTGAGATTTATCACCAGCATGGACTGTCTGTGGTGTATCCTGCTGAGTAACTGCACTGACATGTGTAGGAATGTGTCCCTCTATGTCATTCCCTGATATAAACAAACACCATTTATCTGCTGGTAGGCTAGGCTCCGGGGTACTCATGTGTATTTCAGGATCTGCTGTTAAGTGAGTTCCAGGAGATGAGGTCTAGGAGTCTCGCCACTACAGAGGAGCACAACACGCTACACGGAGATTGTTTATTACACGCTAGTGACATGAAGTGTTTTTTTACAGGTTATATTATAATAAGCAAGTTTATATGTGAACAGGAATCCTCCTGTGTGCCAACAGTGTGCTCTGTGGAGGGATTAAGATACAGGAAAGAAGGTGAAATATAGATAAAAGAAAATGTATACTTGTATTTATGTATCTCCCATTTTGGAAAATAATTAGCACCCCTGTTGGGTTTCTATTCTTTACAGTTGCCACCAATACAGGATATGGGGGAAGGATCTTCCATTTGGGACTCTCGTTCAGGTGGAAAATATCTAAGACCTCCAAGTCTGGGGAGATTTCTACTCACTTCCGGTTTTGTCACAGGGGCAGGAAGTGTGTGTGTGTGTGGGGGGGGGGTTACCAAATGGAACAAAGAAAGGAAAAGAAAAGTCTGTCAGGGCTGGATAGACTATTCAATGATGAATAAAAATGCGTATAATATGGATTTATGCATTAGCTCCTCTTTAAATGAAGAGAGCAAAACAAGACCTGACGTCTTGTCTTGTATATGTTCTTGGAGCTTCTTGTTATCCTCATACAATTCACGTCTTTTAAATTTGCACCATGGGGTACACAGATCTCAATATATTTTACTGCTATAAAAGAGCCCATTTAACGGCCTGCAATGTACCACGGACGAGGGCCCGTGCAGGCGAAATGGAGTACTGGTATGTCGCCGCCTACTTCCTTGTTTAGGGGGCGCACATGCTGATTGCACACAGCAGGAGTCTGTCAGCAGGTCCCAGCCAATGGCTCATGGCTGGGACCTGCTGATCGGCTGTGTCCTAAAGCAGTCCAGAGCCCTGTACAGAGGGGAAGAGACAAAGACATGTATGAGTAAAAGCAGCCCAAAATACACACATTACACCTAGTTAGGCACACATTTAACCCCTTGATTGCCCTAGTTGTTAACCCCTTCCCAGCCAGTGTAGTACAGTGACAGTGTATAGTATTATCACTGATTATTATTATTTCAGGTACCTATATAAAGCTGTCAATTTACATATATTGTACATTCACATCAGTCCCTAACCCTCAAGGGGCGTACAGTCTAAGGTCCCCAACTCACATTCATACATACACATACTAGGGCCAATTTAAACAGGATCCAATTAACCTCCCAGCATTTTTTTGGAGCATGAGAGGAAACCGGAGTACCCGAAGGAAACCCACACAAGCACAGGGAGAACATGCAAACTCAGGCAGGTGGTGTCATGGTTGGGATTCATCCTGCGTACTGCCAGGCGGAGGGGCTAACCAATTAGCCACTGTGGTGCCCATCACTGTATTAGTGTCACTGGGGATGTCAGTGGCAGTTAGTCAGTTCCTACCCAGTGTCAGTTACTGTCAGATTGCCCACCACACTATCACAGTTCCTTTATAGGTCACTGACCACTGCCATTAGAGGTATAAAAAAAAAAATTAAACAAAAATTCCAGTATATACGGTACACACACACACACACACATATATATATATACCATAGTTTGTAGACACTATAACTGTCACTTAAACCAATCAATATAAACTTATTGGGATTTTTTTTTTAACCAAAGACATGTAGCAGAAGCCATTTTGGCTTAAATTTATGAAGAAATTTGATTTTGTTTTAATTTTTTATTGGATATGTTTTATAGTAAAAAGTAAAAAATATTGTTTTGGTTTGTTTTTTCTCAAAATGTTCAGTCTTTTTTTCGTTTATGTAATAAAAACAAAATACAACCAAAAGAAAGCTTTATTTGTGTGGGAAAAAAAAAAGATATGAATTTAGTTTGGATACAGCATTGCATGACTGCGCAATTACCAGATAAATGAAGCCCAGTGCTGAATAGGAAAAAATAGCCTGGTTATGAAGAGGGTAAAACCTTCCGGCGCTCACTTGGTTAATATTTTTTTCACTTGAAAGGACCGAATCAAGAGCACTGCTCTCATCTTGAAAGGTCCTTCTTCTAAATGCTATTGTGATGTACGGATCTCGTACAGTAAGTTTTTGGCAAACATGTTACAAAAAGCTACTGATGCTTCTAAATGTTTGCAAAGCTACCCAAAGAGAAAAGCATTTTTATTCCTGTACATGGAAGTGTCAGTTAATTATCTGTCATGTGAGCATTTTTTTTTTAAACATACAATTTCATTGCAGAGAAAATCATTACTACACACTGTACAGTTCTTGTAGGGTATATGGTCAGAAAATCATTACTACGCATTGTACAGTTCTTGTAGGGTATATGGTCAGAAAATCATTACTACACACTGTACAGTTCTTGTAGGGTATATGGTCAGAAAATCATTACTACACACTGTACAGTTCTTGTATGGTATATGGTCAGAAAATCATTACTACACACTGTACAGTTCTTGTATGGTATATGGTCAGAAAATCATTACTACACATTGTACTGTTCTTGTAGGGTATATGGTCAGAAAATTATTACTACGCACTGTACAGTTCTTGTATGGTATATGGTCAGAAAATCATTACTACACACCGTACAGTTCTTGTATGGTATATGGTCAGAAAATCATTACTACACACCGTACAGTTCTTGTATGGTATATGGTCAGAAAATCATTACTACACATTGTACTGTTCTTGTAGGGTATATGGTCAGAAAATCATTACTACACACCGTACAGTTCTTGTAGGGTATATGGTCAGAAAATCATTACTACACACTGTACAGTTCTTGTAGGGTATATGGTCAGAAAATCATTACTACACATTGTACAGTTCTTGTAGGGTATATGGTCAGAAAATCATTACTACACACTGTACAGTTCTTGTAGGGTATATGGTCAGAAAATCATTACTACACACTGTACAGTTCTTGTATGGTATATGGTCAGAAAATCATTACTACACACTGTACAGTTCTTGTATGGTATATGGTCAGAAAATCACTACTACACATTGTACAGTTCTTGTAGGGTATATGGTCAGAAAATCATTACTACACACTGTACAGTTCTTGTAGGGAATATGGTCAGAAAATCATTACTACACACTGTACAGTTCTTGTAGGGTATATGGTCAGAAAATCATTACTACACACTGTACAGTTCTTGTAGGGTATATGGTCAGAAAATCATTACTACACACTGTACAGTTCTTGTATGGTATATGGTCAGAAAATCATTACTACACACTGTACAGTTCTTGTAGGGTATATGGTCAGAAAATCATTACTACACACTGTACAGTTCTTGTAGGGAATATGGTCAGAAAATCATTACTACACACTGTACAGTTCTTGTAGGGTATATGGTCAGAAAATCATTACTACACACTGTACAGTTCTTGTAGGGTATATGGTCAGAAAATCATTACTACGCACTGTACAGTTCTTGTATGGTATATGGTCAGAAAATCATTACTACACACTGTACAGTTCTTGTAGGGTATATGGTCAGAAAATCATTACTACACACTGTACAGTTCTTGTAGGGAATATGGTCAGAAAATCATTACTACACACTGTACAGTTCTTGTAGGGTATATGGTCAGAAAATCATTACTACACACTGTACAGTTCTTGTAGGGTATATGGTCAGAAAATCATTACTACGCACTGTACAGTTCTTGTATGGTATATGGTCAGAAAATCATTACTACACACTGTACAGTTCTTGTAGGGTATATGGTCAGAAAATCATTACTACACACTGTACAGTTCTTGTAGGGTATATGGTCAGAAAATCATTACTACACACTGTACAGTTCTTGTAGGGTATATGGTCAGAAAATCATTACTACGCACTGTACAGTTCTTGTATTGTATATGGTCAGAATCATCAGCAGTGATCAGGACAGTCAGGAAGGATGACTCTACCAATCTAATGAGTAAAGTCCTTCACAGAGGAGCCCACAATGGCGTGACCTTAGGTTGTGTCACTCTTTTTATTGCACAGAGACGCCAGCTCTTATAGGGTCAGGGTTTGCCCCTTCATGGCCAGTGAATGATTTAAGGGGCTACAAATGGCCTGACGACTGTGTGGCTGACCTCTGGGGATAAATTTACAGCTGGCTGTCTATTGTAGAAGTATTTACAGCCAAAGATCAATCCAGGGCATGTTACACCTTGCACACTTTGGGCTTCCCTTGGGAAACACAGCACTTACAGCGTACAAACTGCAGAATCCTAATATACAATCATACTTAAAGTAACAATTACCAATATACACCAATCAGCAATAATATTATCACCACCCACCTAACATTGAGTAGGTTCACCTTTTGCTGCCAAACAAGCCCTGACCCACTGAGGTATGGACTCCACTAGACCTCTGAAGGTATGCTGTAGTATCTGGCACCAAGCCGTTCAGTAGCAGGTCCTTTATGTCCTATAAGTCAGGAGGTGGGACCTCCATTGTTCAGACTTCTTTTTCCAGCACATCCCACAGATGCTCGATTGGATTGAGATCCGGTAAACTCTTTGTCGTGTTTCTCTTTTTTGCAGTGTGGCAGGGTGCATTATCCTGCTAAGGAGACTACTTCCATCAGGGAATACCATTTCCATGAAGGGGTGTACTTGGTCACCAACAATATTTAGGTAGGTGGTACGTGTCAAGTCACATCCACATGAGTGGCAGAAACCAAGGTTTCCCAAAGCATCACACTGCCACCGCCAGCTCGTCTTCTTCCGATACTGCATCCTGGTGCCACCTCTTCCCCAAATAAGTGACACACTCGCACCCAACCATCCATATGAATGGCAGGATTTCCAAGGTTTCCAAGCAGAACATTGCCCAAAGCATCACACTGCCTTCGCCGGCGTGTCTTCATAGTGCATCTTGGTGCCATCTCTTCCCCAGGTAAGCGGCGCACATGTATCTGGCCATCCAAATGATGTAAAAGAAAATGAGATTCATCAGACCAGGCCACCATCTTCCATCACTCCATGGTCCAGTTCTGATGCTCACATGCCCATTGTAAGCACTGTTGGCTGTGGACACTGGTCAGCATGGGCACCATGACCGGTCTGCAGCTACACAGCCCCATACATAACAAACTGCAATGCTCTGTGTGTTCTAACACCTTTCTATCAGAACCAGCATTCACGTTTTCACCAATTTGAGCTCCGATAGCTCTTCTCTTGGATAGGACTACACAGTCCAGACTTCCCTCCCCAACTCCATCAATGAGCCTTCGCTCCCCAACTCCATCAATGAGCCTTCGCTCCCCATCTCCATCAATGAGCCTTCGCTCCCCATCTCCATCAATGAGCCTTCGCTCCCCATCTCCATGAATTGGCCTTCGCTCCCCATCTCCATCAATGAGCCTTCGCTCCCCATCTCCATCAATGAGCCTTCGCTCCCCATCTCCATCAATGAGCCTTCGCTCTCCATCTCCATGAATTGGCCTTCGCTGCCCATCTCCATCAATGAGCCTTCGCTCCCCATCTCCATCAATGAGTCTTGGCTGCCCATGACGCTGTCACCGGTTGGCTGGTTTTACTTCCTTGGCCTACTTTTGGTCAGTTCTGACCACTGCAGACCGGGAACATCTCACAAGAGCTGCAGCTTTGAAGTTGCTCTGTCACCATCATGTAGCCATTACAATTTGACCCTCGTCAAAGTCATTTAAATCCTTATGCTTGCTCATTTTCTGATGCCACTGTAAATAGATAATCAATGTGATTCGTTGTACGGGTCAGTGGTCATAAACTTATAACTGATCTGTGTATACTACATTTTTGATGTTAGGTACACTTTAACAAAGATGCTTGGTAACAGTCCAGCAGTTTTAGAAAATGCTATTCATTTCCATCCGGCTTTTGTTAGGGTCACATATGTATTTAAATCAGGCTTTTGTATCACAATCCACTAACACTGGACTAGGCCCATTGTCTGGGAAAAATTTGACCTGGGCAGTTAAAGTGGTTGTAAATGCTCAAGGTGTTTCACCTTCATGCATTCTACGTGTGAAGGTAAAAAAACCTTCTGTGTGCAGCAGTCCCCCCAGCCACTGTAATACTTACCTGAGCCCCATTGCGATCAAGCGATGTGCACAAGAATCTCGGCTGTCCCGGGTCTCTGCCTCCTCATTGCTGTCAATCACAGCTAGTGAGCCAATGAGGAAAAAGAAGGGTCGGGGCAAAGCCACGGCTCCATGTGCGAATGGACACATGGAACAGCAGCTCGGGAGCATGCTTGGATGACCTCATAACAAGCTGCTTGCTATGGGGGCACCCTATAGGAAGGAGAAGCCAGGGGAACCAGCAGAGGACCCGAGAAGAGGATCTGGGCTGCTTTGTGCAAAACCACGGCACAGAGCAGGTAAGTATAACATGTTTGTTATTTGAAAAAAAAAACGAACAAACTGAAACTTTAGTATTGCATTAAGCAGGTCATATACTGATGGAAATTCAGTCAGTTCAGCTGAATTCGCCAATCCCTGTAAGAAATTGATAGTTTGAGCGACTTCTGACGAACAGACACGTTAGAAAACTGTTTAAGATCCAACAGCTGCTGTAGCTGATCGGCGTAATGGTCTGCAGGTAGGGGGGGGAAGCCTCCATCCCACTATTAGTTTGGCCTGCTTTAGTCTGCTCCACAATTATCTGCTATCAGTGCGGAAGGGTAAAAGGGAGATTCTGACTTGATGCTTTAGCGCAGCACAGAATTTCTAAGGTCATTCAACTCTGAAATATATTCAACTAATAAGGCAGAAAAGCTAATTGCTGATACAGTGTGCTTCCAAATGAGGGGCATGAATCCGTTATTTTTGCTGTCATTAATGATATTTCCTCATTGTCAGAAGACTGTAAGGGAGAATGAAGAATCTGGTTGCAATGTATAGTCGATGGAAGCAGCTGCTCCTTGAGGAATGACAGCTAGCATTTCCAGTAATGGGCCTTGTATACTGTCAGTGGTGCTGCAGTGGGGTAGATGGGGGCAGCTCAGGTGCCTGCTTCTTCCTGTGATCAGAGCACAGCAGGTGAGGAGCAGAGCCGGAGCCGGGAAGTCTGCGGCACAGTGCAAGAGAGATTTTTACTGGTTGTAAGAAAGCTCAGAAATGCAGCCAGCTGTCCTTTGTCAAGTCAAGTGTTCACACTTAATGAATGTTTTTCCTCAGAGCAAGTGCCATTTGCACCACACACAGGCGAGTGTGAGATGGGTAGAGGGATTCTCACACCCCTGTCAGGATGGGAGACTTTTCATGCACCTGTCACCAGCGCTTTGCAGCCTGTTAAGTTTCTTTTTCATACATTACGAGCCGCTGCTATTAGAATTGTCTTTTCCTGTGTCTCCGGGACACATTCCCCTGCAAGATTTTCCATTCTTCATCTCGCTGTTTTCAAGAAAGAGAATATCAAATACAGAAGTTCATGTAGATGTGCTACACAATGAAAAAAGGGAGAGGCATATGGCCGCTTGTTTACCAAGACAAAGAGTCACCTGAAAAGTGTAATTGATCGGCGACTGTCTGTGCGACTGTCTGTCATCACTGAGATGAAATGATAAAAGTCTGATTGCACTGAGCATTCCTGGTAATACATTATACAACTTTATTATTCAACTTCCTTTTCGATGTAGTGCAAGGACCTGCATAAATGCATACAAATCGAAGGTGTGACCTCCTATTATATGGGTTTGGTAAATCTAAGGGAAAACTGTGTAACGCATGTCTAGGTTGGCCATGGTTAGAGTTATCTTTCAAGTTATTTCCATGATGTCTCCCTAAGACATCGCCTGGCAGTACTAGGGGTTGTTGGTTCGAATCCCAACCACGGCACCACCTGCCTGGAGTTTGCATGTTCTCCCTGTGCCTGCGTGGGTTTCCTCCGGGTACTCCGGTTTCCTCCCACACTACAAAGACATGCTGGTAGGTGAATTGGCTTCTGTCTAAATTGTCCCTAGTATGTGTATGTACGGGCCTCAGGGCCTGGTCTGTGCACAATTTGGCACGACCGCTTTTTTATTTTTTTAATTTATTTCACTCCCACGTTTTGTCACTTTTTTCTCTTATGTGTGTGTTTTTCTCACAGGATGGAGGGTGTGGGTCCTCGGGCCTGCCCTGAAGTCTAGGGGGAGGATGTGTGGCCTTTTGGTTCCTTCCTCCCCTGTCCCTGGGGGGTTTTCTCTTCGGGAGAGCCCCCTGACCAAGTACTGAGTGGCTGGCTTCGGCTGGCCACAAGGAACGGTGGTCCGCCAGGCCTTTCGGCTAGGTGGACCAAATGGGAACCTTGTCCCTGTCAGGAGCTTCGTGCCCCGGGGGATCAGGGTAGAGGTCCATCCCCTTCGGGGGAAGGACAAAGCACACCCCTAAGTGCACTTTTTCGTGTGGTGTTTTGCACTGGCACTTTTTTTGTGAACACTTACGGGTTTTTTCGTTATTTCGCACGTTTGCGGACTTAAAAAAAAAAACAAAAAATGTGTATGTATGAATGTGAGTTAGGGACCTTAGATTGTACGCCCCTTGAGGGTCAGGGGCCTTAGATTGTACGCCCCTTGAAGGTTAGGGACCTTAGATTGTACTCCCCTTGAGGGTGAGGGACCTTAGATTGTACGCCCCTTGAGGGTTAGGGACCTTAGATTGTACGCCCCTTGAGGGTTAGGGACCTTAGATTGTGCGCCCCTTGAGGGTTAGGGACCTTAGATTGTACACCCCTTGAGGGTTAGGGAGCTTAGATTGTACTCCCCTTGAGGGTTAGGGACCTTAGATTGTACACCCCTTGAGGGTTAGGGACCTTAGATTGTACACCCCTTGAGGGTCAGGGGCCTTAGATTGTACACCCCTTGAGGGTTAGGGAGCTTAGATTGTACTCCCCTTGAGGGTTAGGGACCTTAGATTGTACGCCCCTTGAGGGTTAGGGAGCTTAGATTGTACACCCCTTGAGGGTTAGGGACTGATGTGAATGTACAATATATATGTAAAGCGCGGCGTAAATTGACGGCGCTATACAAGTACCTGAAATAAATAAAATAAATAATTCTTCCTTCTCTTCTTCCCCACAACATGAGGGAGTAGGGGGTTTCCACAGAAATATCTGGGAATAATGTAACTGATAAGAGTGCAGCACAAGGCAGACAGAACAATAGGCTATCAGCACACAAGGTATTTTTTTGTACTCATTAACCTGTTGTCACCCACTTCATGTATAGGAGGCTGTAATGTCCACGTGGCGCACGTATGCATCCATGGATGGCTGGGATTTCTGTGCTGAGAGTGTGCTCACTGCATGCTCCCAGCACAGTGACCAAGCTGTCACAGACAGCTCTCTGTTAGTAGCAATGATTGGGAGCTGATGGGACCATCTCCAGATCCGTGACCAATATCACAGTCAATCACAGTGGTCATGTGATCAGACAGACAACCCACCCCGTGGGTGTAAAGACCCAATTAAAGACGCTGGGTGGGAAGGGGTTCAACAGATATCACAAATCACTTTCCATGTATATTTAAAATTGTTAGAGTTTTTATACACTTAAAGCAGAATTCAGGTGAAAACGTTTATTTTCCCATGCAGTAGGGCTGTGCCCGCACTCCATGGGTCAATTGCTCATTTTGTCCAGGGGCTTAGGGAAAAGCTATACTTACCCCATCCTCTGATCCCCTGGAAAACAGCGCACCCCATGCCCAACGGTGGACTGTACCTGCCATCCACACGTCTGGAGCCATTCTATGGGCGCGATGACGTCGGGAACAGCCCATTCACAAAACCGTGGTGGGGAACAGCCCATTCACAAGACCGTGGCAGGGACCAGTCTTGAGGATCAGCGGATTAGGTAAGTATATCTTTCCTTTCTGGGCGCCTAAACGAAAACAAGCAACTGCATGAACAATTTTGCTCAGAATTCTTCTTCAAATCTGTAGTGATCTTTGTTTGTAGGTGTGTCACGCAATGCTTCCGAAGGCAATTACTATACAGCCTTTCAGGATTACTGGAGGTAGTGGATTCCTATTACCAACTAATACAACATGTGAAGAATGTAATACAAAGATTGGCAGTTTTATGGGTTAAGAATAAACTTGCCAAGATCCCACAATGACATGTGTCATGCGTGTTATACAGAATGGCACAGACATACTGTAAAAACATCTTCTCCTCCCATAGAGCTGGCTGTACTGTGAGGGTCACTGAACCCATCCTCAGCAAAGACATTACAGTAATGTATCAAACCCAATTACATGTGAACTCTCAAACATCGACCTTCATATCCAACACCAGAGGCCTGACCTTTACAGTTCATTTCTCTTCGTACAAATGAAGAATAGAATCCTGATACCAGCAGGCATAGAAGTCGCACACATATGAGATGAAGGGACAATTTAATTCATGCAGATCCTTTCTATATGTGATGTTAGAATAGTGGACTGGGCCCTAATGACAAACAGGACATCACTGGATTAGCTGTACAGGCAGAAGACGAACGTTTTACAAAGACTAATCCAGATACTGCGACATGATACACATATGGGCGCGTATGCTATTCTGAGTGTCTGATAAAACTGTTAAATCCAGACAGAGGAGGAGTGGATCTGGCTGATCTGCCAACTGGCTGTTTTTATCTCTTGGGGGAATCCCTGACAAAGATTGAACTATTGGGTATTTTAAAGCCTGGTACCCATGGGCTTAATATCGGCCAATTCAACAGAAACCAGCCGACATTTGGCCCATGTGTACGGCAGCCTGTCTGGCTTCTGTCGAACGGGCATGCGGGACAAACAGAATGCGATCAGCGCTCGCAGCCAATGGCGGTGAGCGCTGACCTGTGTGTTCTGGCAGGCGGCAGTCCCTTTGTCAGAACACAATAGCTCAGCGGGGAGTTCGCTGTACTAATATCGCATAGTTAGTACAGCAAGCTCTTTTTTTTTTTTTTTTCAACCCGCTGGTTTAAATGGAAAAAAAAATGCCTGTGTGTACCAGGCTTAAGTCTTCAGCATTTACTTTAAAGGGAAAGTTCACCTTTACCAAAAACTGCCAATGCAGGTAAGGGGTGTCTGTGCAGCTTTGGCAGTTGAATAATGCCCTCGCAGTATGTGTAGGTGATTTACATAGCTCCTGAAGCCTGACCTGAAAACTCCCAGGACGATGCTAGCACATTTCTAAGCAAGGCCTAGCTATTACTGTTCACTTTCACCATCACAGGAGTGAGCTCTGTTTATGATTCAAACTTCCCCACGTGCACTTTCTCTCCCCTTGATGCAGTATTTCTGAGCTCACAGTTTGAGAGCTCATTTCCTGTGATGATGAAGGTGGACAGTGATAGCTAGGCCTCACTTAGCAACGTCCTAGCAACATCCTGGGGATTTCAGGTCAGGCTTCAGGAGGTATGTCAATGGCCTACACCAGGCATGTCCAAAGTCCGGCCCGCGGGCCATTTACGGCCCGGGGGTCGGTTTAATACGGCCCTCCATCAGCCCTCCCTGCTCTGTGTAATGTGGCCCTCCCACGGCCCTCCCTTCTATGGCAGACAGTCTTCTGCTTGAGAGAAGAGGGCAGTGCGCATGCCTGACTGCGGCGCGTTCTCCCTGGTCTGCGTAAATGCGGCTGTCGCACGGCCCTCCCTTCTGTGGCAGACAGTCTTCTGCTTGAGAGCAGTGCGCATGCGTGACTGCGCCGCGCTGGGAGCGACAGAGGGGGGTGACGTCAGGGCCGGTTTTCCAGCGTGAAGTGTGTTTCTCTTCCCCTCCCGGCTGCCGAGCAGAGACTTCAGCTCCAGCTACCTTTTTCACCCTTCACATTAGTGCAGATAAGTTTTTTTAAAATTTATTTTCAATACATTGTGAAAACTCAGCTGTCAGTTGATCTTAATGTTATGAAATGAAAAGTATGTCGTTTGCAATTAACTTGGCATAAAATAATTTATTTGCATTTAATTGTAATGGTTCAAAGAATGTTCGGAAAAATGTTCGGCCCTCCACCATGTTCACTTCATCCAATCTGGCTCTCTTTGAAAAAAGTTTGGACACCCCTGGCCTACACATATTGCGAGGGCATTATTCAACTTTAGCCACAGCTGCACACTTTGTCCTGATCTACAAATGCCCTTTATCTGTATAGGCAGCTTTCTGGTAAATGTGAATTATCACTTTAATTAAAAAAAGGTTTTGAGTTGAGCCCCCTTAATGCCAGATATGTGAAGAAAAAGCACAAAGAAGTTTGTAGCTATCTAGTGGAATAACAAGTTATAAAACCAGATTGGTTATCAGAAGTATATTAGGAGTCAGGTAATTACTGCACTGAGGCCTAACTTTTCTGAAAGAATTTTTGTAGCCTACATACACTCACCGGCCACTTTATTAGCTGCACCTGTTCACATGGCAGCAACTCAATGCATTCAGGTATCTGGCCATGGTGAAGACGACTTGCTTTAGTTCAAACTGAGCATCAGAATAGGGAAGAAAGGGGATTTAAGTGATTCTGAACGTGGCATTGTTGTTGGAGCCAGATGGGCTGGTCTGAGTGTTTCAAAAACTGCTGGTCTACTGGGACAACCATCTCTAGGGTTTACAGGGAATGATCCGAAAAAGAGAAAATATCCAGTGAGCAGCAGTTGTGTGGAGGAAAATGACTTGTTGCTATTAGAGGTCAGAGGAGAATGGGCAGACTGGTTCCAGAGGATAGAAAGGCAACACTAACTCATGTCAATATGGAGCAAAGTTTCTGAGGAATGTTTCCAGCACCTTGTTTGTTGGATCTATGCCACGAAGAATGAAGGCAGTTCTGAAGGTCACCAAAGATCCATTATCTCCTGCGCTCAAAGACTCAGAACAAACAGGCATTAGTAACAAACAGTGTGTTCATCCGCTGGTGATCAGAGGTTGTGCAGCTCTATCATGAAGCTGGGGAAGCTTGATAAAACTGTAGAAGAGGATGAAAGAAAGAGCGCACAAACCTTGCGCATTACCTCAATAAATAGTGACTAATTCAATCTGAATATTCATGATTCATGTAATATTTTGAGGGGAATTTGTATTTGTTTTTTTGATCAGCTCTGATGAAGAAGGGAGCACCCTTCGAAACGCGTTAGTTTTTATCCCCCCGTTTGGATTTACCTGTAACCCCGTGTGGATATGGTTTACTTATGCCTGTTTTACCGTCACCTTTGTGAGTATATTTCCTAAATTAAATAAAATTAGTCACTATTTATTGAGGTAATGCGCAAGGTTTGTGCGCTCTTTCTTTCATCCTCTTCGGCAGTTCTGAAGGTAAAAGGGGGTCTAACCCGCTACTAGCAAGGTGGACCTAATAAAGTGGCCGGTGAGAGTACGAGATGGTATCTAGACCTGATTGACTGGCCTATAAATTCTCGCTGATCTTGGCTGCCTCTGTGGTAGTCTGCAGAAGAAATAGATGCCCATCAGCTGCTCATGCTGGCACTTGTAGTCCCTCAGCAGCTTGCATCTCTCAGTGAAGCTCACCTAACGCAGTATTAGAATGAGAAGGGTAGATGGCAAGCTTATAACATGGACAGGACCCAGGGACACTTATCTCTGCCGTAGATTTGATGCAAAATATAAAAATGATATAACATCCCTTCCATCATCCACCTTTTGCGCCTGCAGTGAAACTATGCAACCCCTGACCAATGAATTCTGGGTAATCTCCATTTGCCTTCAACATGAAGTTCAGTCACATGTCTGAGGTTCCAGGGAAATATCAGTGACCGTGATTGCAATGTCCAGATCCTCCTTGATCAATTGATGCCTGTGTATCTGGAATGACAAGTGGCGATCAGGCCAGCTGAGGCAGACAGCTGATGGTGTGAAGAGTGAGCCTGCTGCTTGTCAGCTGTCCCACCTGCTGGTATGTGCTACGTGGCAAAGGAATTCCACAGAACCCAAACTACTTCCGTCCACCCATCGCATACTGGCATCCGAGGAGCGCCTGACACACACACACATATCATCCCTGGAGGACAATCTGACATCTTTCTATATGCCTGGCACATTTATAAGAGCTTTGCGGTCTGTTGTTGACGAGTTAAAAGGCCGATTAAAGACCCGCCACACAAAGGCAGCCTTGTTATTTTCTGAGAGATGCGTGGACAGTTCCATGGTTCCGCTTCAGAGGAAAGTCTCACAGAGAGAGAGAGATATCGGACCTTGTTTATCCCACAGTATCTTCACACAATAAAATTCCAGCTGTTCATTTCTAGAGCAGCATCGGAAGTGAAGGCATCTGACTAGTAGCTATGAATGACCCGGACACTTTTATACTGAAGTAAAACCAATCAATAAAATCTCATATAAGCCCAAAATGTTCAGGTCATTTTAAAAGTTGTTTTCTGAGATTTTTAAATCTGCAGCTACCATTACAATAATACCTGCTGATGCTGCCTAAGTCCTTGTTCAGGCATGGTATAGGGCAGGGGTGGGCAAACTTTTTGACTTGAGGGCCGCAATGGGTTCATATATTGGACCCGGGGGCTGGACCAAGAGTAGATGAATGAGCCCCGCCCCCCACTAGCTGCTGGCCGGCCCAGCCACTACCATGCCATCCATAGTAAGTATAGTAATATTCCCCCATAGTAAGCATAGTAATTCATCCCCCATATAGTAATTAATCCCCCATATAGTAATTCATCCCCCCTATAGTAATTCATCCCCCATATAGTAATTCATCCCCATATAGTAATTCATCCCCCATAGTAATTCATCCCCATATAGTAAATCATCCCCCATAGTAATTCATCCCCCCTATAGTAATTCATCCCCCATAGTAATTCATCCCCCATATAGTAATTCATCCCCCCTATAGTAATTCATCCCCCATATTAATTCATCCCTCATATAGATTCATCCCTCATATAGTAATTCATTCCCCATATAGTAATTCATCCCCCATATAGTAAACCATCCCCCCTATAGTAATTCATCCCCCATATAGTAATTCATCCCCCATGTAGTAATTCATCCCCCATAGTAAACCATCCCCCATAGTAATTCATCCCCCATATAGTAATTCATCCCCCATATAGTAATTCATCCCCCATAGTAATTCATCCCCCATATAGTAATTCATCCCCCATATAGTAATTCATCCCTCATATAGTATTTCATCCCCCATAGTACTATTCCCCCCCAAGTAGTAAGCCAAGTCCCTCCTGTGTCAATTTCCTTACCTTTGCTCCGCGCGTTCCTCTCGCCGTGTTCCCGCGCCGTTCCGGTCTTCAGGGCGGACTGTGAGAGGAGCCTAGCTCCCCTCACGTTTGTCACGCTGCCCCGCCTACACACATCCTGACAGCCAATGTTTGCCTGCCCTGGCTGTTTGTTTTTTTTTTGGATCACGCTCCGCGGGCCGGATTAAAAGGTCCACCGGGCCGTATGCGGCCCGCGGGCCGTAGTTTGCCCATTGCTGGTATAGGGTGACCACTGTCAAACAATTGTGCTCCTATGTTGTCATCCTGCACATGAACTCTGATAGAGACTACAAGTGGCCCTGCCAACACAATGTGCAACCATGGACCACCAATGTACCATCAGGAAGCCGGTCCAAAGCAAAGACTTTTAGCTGATGCTGAGCGAGTGCATGTGGGGATCAAGCAGCTGAAAGAGGCTTGATTGATCAGATGACCTTCTTTAAATATACAGTATACATAAAAATAAATATATTATTATTATACAGTATTTATAAAGCGCCGAAGGTTCGCTCAGCGCTGTACATTACAAAGGGGGACAGAACATGTGACAGAACAATACCAATACAATTCAAAACATGAGGGGATTGAGGGCCCTGCTCTATATGATGTTTATACTCTCATCAAATCTAAAGGCCAGCCATCCTTAACTAGGGTTCCTCCAGAGGTTGCTAGGGGTTCCTTGAGCTGTGCCTGCAGACCTCCTACATCGTTCAGGGGCCAACAACACCAGGGGCAAGCATTAGACCAATGATCTTCTTCCTCTGTCAGGGTGGTATTCTAACCACCGCTGTAGGGGAGCCATCCTTACCACCTTTCATCCAGCGTATGGAACATTCTTTCCAATAAACTGATTTTAGCAGGTGTTCCATGAGACCTAAAAATTATTTCAAGGGTTCTTCTGGAGTGAAAAGGTTGAGAAAGGCTGCTAGAGACCATCCCAGGCTATCTTCATTCACTATGACTTTGCTGAGGATGCTGCTAAACTTGAGGCTGGGAAGTCCTAAACCCCGCAGAGACTCCCCTCTGTCTAGGTGCCCCCATGAACTGCGGTATGATGAGCTGTCAGTCACCAGACACAGGATATGATCCACAGCCAGGGGTAACAAAGGCTTCACTAGAGTCCTTCAAACGTAGGATTGGATGGACTTTAAAAGCAGCCCAAAGGGTGGGGAATGGGTGGGGATGGGGGGGGGGGGTAGCGTGTCTTGCTGCTGCCCAGTAATACACATGATTCCTATGCTCTGGTGGCAATATTACATCACTCATCATATTACAGCTTCAAAGCACAGACACCATTGGGGTGGCGATAATAATAAATGACTTATGCTCTCTCAGACTCTCAAAGTCGGTGCCATATTATTATTATTATACAGGATTTATTGCGCCAACAGTTTGCTCAGCGCTTTACAATATAACGGGAGACAATACAGCAACAATACAGATCAATACAAGAGGGATAGGAGGGCCTACAATCTAAGAGGGAGGGTATATAATCAAGATAAATACCTAATTGGGTTCATTAGGAACCTCCCTAATTACTCTCTGCCACTTGTACACCCCCAATCTGAATCAGACTTCCTTCCTCCGTAACCTCCTGACAAACCTAGTGACCTTAGATGATGTAGAATAGAGAGCGTAGTCAAGGGTTGGGTAAGAGTGAGGAGTGTGATATATGCATGTACCGATACTTTGCGATGCGATTTATGTCCATACAAAATAAATTGGCGCAAATCGCACTGCAAAGAATGGCATCTGATTTGAAATGGCATTCCAAAAGGCGGTGCGGGAATCCTTCCAAACCCTTGACTACGCTCTCTATTCTACATAATCCCATTAAAGATTTTGCTGCCCTTTCAGAATAGAAGATCAATAACTCCAAATCACAAGCCCTCATTGTTACCCTAAAGAAGTGGACACTTCAGTTTACTTTTCATTATTCTTGGAATACAGAGAGCATTCAATATTTAGGGATCAACCTGATGCCTACTACCCAACGCCTATATGGAGCAAACTACCCACGCCTACACCGGGAAATGATACTGATTTTGCACCAATGGACAGCGAACAGCATCTCCTGGATTGGAAGAATCCCATCCATTACATTTACTACTCTGTCTGCTCTATTACTTCCTGGTAATATGCCCTTGGCTTCTTAAAGCAAAACTCCACCCTAGAGGTTCCACCTTACGCCCTCCTACCTCCCTCCTCTTCTTCTTTTGGCAGTGTATTTTTTGGGAGGAGTGGGTACCTAGTTTTGATAGGAACCTGCTCCCATTACCGGTCCGATTGCCTAAGTGGTTCCACTGGAATACCATCCCAGCACTCATGGAAGGACAAGCAACACTCAACTATGTGGGATCATTGGATCCACTCAGATATTCAGAATTGTACTAGACCGGACGTTTCCCTTGAATGCTGAACTACTTTATATTGAAATGTTATTCTGGAAAACCCTAATAAAATACATTTTAAAATTAAATTTAAAAAAAAACGTGCCTATGAACTTAAGCCTAGTGCACACGATCAGAAAATCGTACGAAAAACACTACTTTCAAAGCGGCCGTACAATAATCTGATTGTTAGTACACAGCTTTTGTCTGCAATTATTTGAAGGGACAAGCGTGGAAATGTTTCTTGCATGATATCAGATCGTACGATTTTCGTTTAATCAGGACAAATACAATGCAATACATTACATCACTTCCGAATTTTCTTCCTGTCATTCAAGAATTTTGTCACTTTAGCAACTTCTTCACCTTTAATATGAGACAAGCATGCAAAAATAAACTAAATCGGACTATTATGCGTCCAATATTCTCATTACATGTACAAGGCTTGAGGGTAGGTGGACAAGCGGTAGATTGGTCCTCTGATAAGGTAAGTCCCATGTTTGACACACCTACCACTGATAGGATGAAGGAACAATAAAGCAGGCAGACAGTGGCCAGAACAGAAATATTAACAGGTTGGGTTCAGTATGGTGCAAGGACATCAGAAGCCAGCAAAGTCTTTTCATCCACATGCTGACCCAGCATGAGATCCAGGACACACCATGACCACCTGGCTCCACAGAGAGGAGGCTCCACATACACAGCCCCCCTCTGTGCCCCCAAACTGGTATCAAAGCTCAGGGGTGAGTAAGGCTGTTTACACAGACAGCAGAGGTGCTAATTGATTCAGAACAGGTCAGCAAATAGAGGAATCCCACTAGGTACAGTGTGAGGGCAGATAGTGACTAGGCATGGGGTAAGCTAATTGGTTCAGCAGAGAGAAAGTCGCTCCATTTATTGCGACATGAAAGGGAAAACCTCTGCAAGCTGCATTGATCTGTATGATATAATAAATATCGGACTATGACAGCATCTCCAGCCTGGGCTGTGGTCCCGTCACATGGCGAGACAAGCACGTGTTCATCTGATGTGTACGATGCTCATATTGCTGTTCCCTACAATCAGAAAAGAAATGCAATTGGCACATAACGAGTCTGCAAAGTCTGCTGGTGATAGTCATCCGCACTGGACTGCTTCTTTCCATACTGACAAAGCCCTCTATAATGCCTAGTACACACGACGAAAATATCACACGAACGATCATCTGGTTTTTTTGCACGCTAGTCTCCATACTGAAATTTTCGTACAATTTTCTCATCGGTTATCTCTCACCTCGAGAACTGCACTCCCTCCTAATTGGCTTACCTTTACAAAGGCTATCCCCCCTCCAGTCCGTCATGAATGCTGCTGCCAGACTCATCCACCATACCAACCGTCCAGTGTCCTCTACCCCTCTCTGCCAATCCCTCCACTGGCCTCCATTCAGTGTCCTCCACCCCTCTCTGCCAATCCCTCCACTGGCCTCCATTCAGTGTCCTCCACCCCTCTCTGCCAATCCCTCCACTGGCCTCCATTCAGTGTCCTCCACCCCTCTCTGCCAATCCCTCAACTGGCCCCCACTCAGTGTCCTCCACACCTCTCTGCCAATCCTTCCACTGGCCTCCATTCAGTGTCCTCCATCCCTCTCTGCCAATCCTTCCACTGGCCTCCACTCAGTGTCCTCCACCCCTCTCTGCCAATCCTTCCACTGGCCTCCACTCAGTGTCCTCCATCCCTCTCTGCCAATCCTTCCACTGGCCTCCACTCAGTGTCCTCCACCCCTCTCTGCCAATCCTTCTACTGGCCTCCATTCAGTGTCCTCCATCCCTCTCTGCCAATCCTTCCACTGGCCTCCACTCAGTGTCCTCCACCCCTCTCTGCCAATCCTTCTACTGGCCTCCATTCAGTGTCCTCCATCCCTCTCTGCCAATCCTTCCACTGGCCTCCATTCAGTGTCCTCCATCCCTCTCTGCCAATCCTTCCACTGGCCTCCACTCAGTGTCCTCCACCCCTCTCTGCCAATCCTTCCACTGGCTTCCACTTGACCAACGAATAAAATTCTAACAACAACTTACAAAGCCATCCACAACTCTGCCCCCAGCTACATCACCAACCTAGTCTCAAAATATCCACCAAACTACTCTCTTCAATCCTCCCAAGACCTTCTGCTCTCTAGTTCCCGTGTCACCTCCTTCCATGCTCACCTCCAGGACTTCTCCCGAGCTTCTCCCATCCTATGGAACTCCCTACCCCAATCTGTCCAGCTGTCTCCTAATCTATCCACATTTACCATTTTACATCTACAGCTGTCTTTAACCCCTTGGCGCTGGCGCCTCCTGGCCCTTTTAGGGTTTCAGAAGCCGGGAGGCAAGGCGGGGTTTTAGGGTCATGTGACCGCTGTGATTCGCCGTCACGGCAGTCACATGATCGGGGAAAGGTCCCAATCGAAAGAGGAGATCGGGACCTCTCCGTGAGTACTGGACATGTGTGCTGGGATCGCGCACAGCGCGCGCTCTCAGCACATGTTTTTCTTAATTGCACGCAAATGTGCGGCCGCTAGGCGTCTAGGCCCAGACGACGGGAGGCTGCACATTTGTGTGCGGCCGGCGTGAAGAGGTTAAAGGATAAGTTCACTTTTTGAACATGAGCCACCCATTTTTAGGCCAGCAATTCCAGCATCTGCAGCCCCTCCTCCCCGACGCCCCATCCCTGTGACAGTGGGATCCTCTCCCCACACCCGCTGTCACAATTTCAAAAAGGCACAGCCAGGAAGGGCTCCGCTCACACAGTCACGTTCGTTCACAGTGGGTGAATACCTACAAGTACTGTCAGCCACTGTAGCTGGCAGCTTGTAGTTTTCAGTGAACTATGAGGGCGGCGGTGAGCTCCCTTGTAAGTCACTGATCTTCCTGCTCTCAAGTATCTTCCTGCCCATACAGGGTATGCTGAGAGTCTGCAGGAACCTGAGATTGCACCCGCAACCTACTGATGGCGGATGCAATGCTCTGCAGGCTCTTTAGAAAAAAATAATAACATGCAAAAAAAATGTGTATTTATTTTCTTTCAAAAGGTGAACTTAAACTTTAAAGGATTAGTTCACCTTTCGTAATATGTTACACCCATATTCAGGGAGTACCGGGCCCCTGCTCCTCCTTACTCCCTTGCTTTGACAGCTAGCGGGGGATCTTCTGCTAGCGGTCAAAATTTAGAGAAAAAAAAAAAAAAACAGCCGAGTAGAGCTCCGCCCAACCGTGTCACTCATTTGCAGTCATCTGTGAATAATAAAACTGGGCAGGCCACAGCCTTAGTGGCTGATGGCCTGTAATAAACTACAATGGTGCTGTGGAGCGATGTGGTGGTTCACTGAGACTTCCTCTCATAGTGTACCTGCTTGATCATACAGGTTGTAAGGGCAGGCAGTTACACTGACAGGTCTGCAGGAGACCTGCATGACACCAGTGATCTGTTGACTGCTGGTGCAATGCTTTACAGCAAGGCTCAACAAATCCCAGGTGCGACTGGAAATTGTGTCCTGGCGCCTGGGCTACACTGTAGCAGAGGTCTGGATTTGGTCCCTCCATATGGCGCACCAACCCCCCCCCCCACGCGGGTGCAACAATCGGCTATCCAGTAACTGAGGCTGCGGTAGTGCGGCCTGCCGAAGCGGGATATAGCACTCGTTTGTGGGAACCGGTGCCCTCCTCTGCTGGGCGGGGCTGCGATGAGCACAACGTGCCTGCCATTCTAACTAAGGACTTCTTGCTTCCTCTCACTGTCCGCCCACCTCCGTCATCTCTTTTCCTGTTTGACAGCTGGGTGCTGGGACTGCAGTTGCAGGCACCAGATTCCGCCGGTGAGTGGAGAGGGAGTGTGGGGCAGCTGGCTAAAGCTTCAGTTCATTTTATTCACCCCCCCCCCCAACACTAAGAGAGAAACACAGGTTGGAGTTAGGTAAGAGAACATTATCAATGCTTCCCCATCACTGCCTCCTCATCAGTGCTTCCCCATGAGTGCCTCACCATTAGTGCCTCCCCATCAGGGCCCCTATCAGGGCCACCTATAGGTGTCAGTCAGGGCCGCCTGACACTGCAACCTCATCATTGCCTCCTATAAGTGCCCATTAGTGCAGCCTCATCAGAGCACATCAGAGAAGGAGAAAAAATATTTACTTGCAAAATTTTAAACAGAACCTAGAAAAAATGCCTGATGCACCGCACATGCAGTCCTGGGAGCCAGGCAGCCGATTTAAAAAACTGGCTCCTAACTTTGTTATCCGGCTCCTAGATTCAAAGCAGACTTGTCAAGCCCTGCTTTACAGGCTCCTGCAACAAAAAATAATAAATGCACTTTTTTTTTTACCTGCAAAAAAATGTGCATTTATAATTTTTTGTCAAAAGTTTAACTTATCCTTTAATAAAACCACTGGTGATCCTGCCATGAAGGTCCTTGTTCACAAACGGGCGACACAGCCATGCCACAAAGGCTTCCCATGGAGACTAAAAGTAGCCATTCTATCACATATTAGGCAGGCATGGTCCACTGTTGTCACCATCAGGAAACCCTCCCTGAAAAATGCTATGCAGCCATCACTGGGGTGTTTGTAGACAGAACGTGGCTGCAGGAGATCAGCAGCAATGAGACAGGATGAGAAATGTTGGAAAAATAATTTATTTATTAAGGGCAACTGTTTACGATACACTGTGCAACAAGGCAAAGTAACTGTGATTCAGTAGGGGTTATATTCTCTTTCATTCTATACCAACCCACTGGCAAACTCCTGGATAAGCTGCACACCACATGAGCCCTCTTTGCTTCTGGACCATTCTGCCCTCTCATGATCTGTTATCTTGCTACTTACAATAGAAATATTGGCTACAGTCCAATGACAGGGCACTGGCCACGGTCCTGATCAGTGAAGACTAGATGACAGACAAGGAGAGAGCAGTAAAAGTCGAGTCAATGCCTGTATGCCATTTACACATGTTACAAACACACAATCCTGCCAGAACAATGAAAACGACAATGAATTTGTGTTTTATTGTTCCTATAATTACATCCATATTTGCAAGTTTTTTTCTCCCCGTGACAAATGCCAGCAACTAATCAAGAACAATCGGTGAACTTGGCATCTCCTTATTCCCAGCGACAAGAAACTATTTTTCTCTAACATTTCCTTGTGATGCGGCCAATTTGTTGTACCAGCAAGAGTGAAGCAATGCAACTAGGGATAAAAGCAATTCTGCTCAGATGAAGGGGGGTTTATGGCAGGACTAGGAGGACCGCGCTTCTGAGGGGCCACCGGATATGCCGGTTTATCTCTGGTTCCATGCTAGCTTAGCGATGTATGATTAGGTCAGCGTGATCTTTGATCATGGTTATTAGTTAATAATAAGTGTTATTCTAGTCCACTAGACAAATTTATTTCCTCTTTGAAAGCTTTTCAAAATTGCTTTTGGACTGGGCCACCCTGTGCTATCCAAAAAAACGTATTAAAAAATATGACTGGTGTTGCAGAGTTCTCCTCGACTCCAAACTATGAAGAAGACTACCAGAATTTACATCATTTTAGAAGTATTCCTACCAGTTTTCCAGGTTTGTCACCTTGAAAGTGTATCTGAGCCCGGGTTCACACTGTGCGAATTCTGCACCGCATCAGAATCTCACCCCGTTCATATGAACTGCTGAGGGTGTGTATGTTAAGTTAACAACATCCCGAGAGCGGTCTGCAAAACACGGTGCGATGTGCAGAATCGGATGGCATAGGTGTGAATACCTGTGCAATCCGATTCTAGTGCGGACCAAAAAAAGGGTCCTGCACAATTGGTGCGGGTGCGGTGTGAATAGAACCATACAAAATGTATGGCTCCGATCGTACCACAAACAAATCACATGTGATTTGCACAGGAATGCGGTGCAGTTCCTGTGCGAGGCACATGCAATATACCGCACCGCACGTATGTGAACCCAGGCTAAAGGCAAAACTTTGTTTTGCCCCCTCATCTACACCTCCCCTGGTCTCAACATTCAGCAGACTCTGGCAGGTGACACCAGCCCTCCTATGGTTCTCCTCCAGACCCTGCACTTTCTGCATTCCAGCTCCGCCCCCAGCTTCTTCCCGGCAGCAGGACAAGTTAACGGGGGTGCACTGTGATGTAAGAGAGTGTGGGGGACTCAAGATCTAATGGTGAGGAGGCTCTTGGCATCTGATGTAAGGGGGTGTTCTGGATATCTAGTCTTACAGACACAACCAGCCCTTTGAGGCCAACCATAAAGCTGATGCAGCCCACGATGAAATTGAGTTGGACACCCCTGCCCTAGGCTGTGCTCCTGATTTGGAAAGCTAATAGCATTGCTTGAGATCAATAGCTATTCTTCTTTTCTTCCCGAAAAAGGAAATTGGGAACACCACTTCTAACCCCCGGTTCACGCCTATGCTGCCGTGCGGGCCGCGTTTTGCTCGGGCACGAGAGCCCATTCATTTGAATGGACTCCCGTGCCCGTGATACGCAGGGAAGAAGTCCCTGCACTTCTTTTGAAAACACAGCCCAAATGGGAACCTTGGTTCCCACTACGGTTGCGTTTCCCAGTGCGGGCGGCGTGTCATTAGAACTAATGGCACCCGCTCGCAGGTCCACATGTCTCTGTGCAGGTGGTGCGACTGCACGGATTTTCGGATCTGCAGCGACACCACCCTTACAGATGTGAACCTAGGTAAAGGCTGGGTTCACATTACTGCGTGTCGGGTATGCACATGAAATCACGTGCTTTCCCAACATGCAGAGAAACGCACTGTCATTTAGCACACGCATGGTGGTGCCACTGGTATTTGCAAACGCGTGCACCAAACAGAATGATGCAGCGGCACGGTGAAGGAAGTTTTCCGCATGTAGGGCAGTCCATTGAGATAGATGTGCTGCCCTACACACGGGCATCCACAGTAGTGCGAACGGAGCCAAAAGACTGGAAAGCTGCGACAAATTACATTCTTGTTCTCAGGTTTAGATATACTACGAATGAAGGAATTACATATACTTTAGGTGAATGAAAGCAATGTACGTTGTACAATGTTGCAAACAGAACAAGTCGGCAGGGTGATCATATCAAGCACATGTTGGGTAAGGCAGGCCATTCACACCTGTGAATAATAAAACTCTTGTGCTACCTGCTCTAGGTGTGTCTATAGGCTGCTCAGGTAGTTTGAACATTAAACAGCACTTGACATAGGAAGTGTTTATGAGGTATATGGCTTGCAGTTAATAGGAAGGTGCTGACAAACATCTGTGAACACCCCATCCCTACTCATTTGTAGCTGTGAGACATTCTGCAGGGCATCAGCACATAGGTGATAATAGGGGCCCTTAGTGCTTCACAGGTACTGTCTGCTGTTTGGACCAGGCAATTGACAGGAAACCATTTGGGTACCTATGTCTTAGAAGAGGGGCACTGTAGCCTGTCACCGTCATCACTCCCTGTAGCAAGCAGGGTCAGCTTTTCATGAGGTGCAACCACTGAAAAATCATAAAATCTAAGCTCCAGCCCCCTTGAAAACAATAGAGATTTCTTTCTTGGAAAAGAGACGGTTGCTTGCGTTTCATCTTGGAAAAAGCGAGGCTATTTATAACCAAACTTGGCATGAACATTAATAAAAATAAAAAAAGCCCCCAGCACATCATATAAAGCTGTTGTGTTCTGCAGCCCACGTTTTACTATAGGTTTTATGAAGAGTTTATCTTCTTATCCCATAGGGGTACGGATCGAGGGAAAGTGAACAATAAAAGGGGGTGAGTCACTGGAATGTGTTCTGTTACAGACAATATAGTCCAAACACTTAAATATTCACCCATTTAATGAAGGCATTTTTCCTGATTGCTGAACTGCTGAAACAAAGCCAGCTTCTACTTATCTCCAAATCCCGAATATGTGTGGTTAGTGTGTCGGGGTAATGAGGTTATTTTACACGTAAGCCATGGAGGGGTCAAGGGAACGACATCACAGAACACAGCCTACCTCCCAGCCACATACCGGAGACCGTGTACTGCCCACATGGTGTTCCTTTCTTCCACCCCCATATCCAAAATCTGATTGAATCTTTGTACCCTAAGAGGGTCGAACGGCTTGTGCGTTTGGAGGGAACATCAAACACAGGCCAGCAAATTCCCATTTCCTTTAAAAGAACACTGGTATGAGAGATTAATGGAGGCTGCCATTACGTAAAGTGTTACTAAACCCACAACAGTACAATCAGTCTGTATATGTTGTAAACCATCCTTGTTATACTCACTGTGGAACTTAAGGGGTTAATCCTCTGCATTGTGTAAAAAGGCAGTTTGATCCTGTCTTCTATGATCCTCCCCTTCTTCCAGTGTCACCCTCTTATCTCCTGATATGACATATCGGGTGGAATCACACTCCACATGCTCAGTTTGGTGGGTATTGCTACAGAGGTTTTGTTTTTTTTCTTGGGAGAGTGCATGTGATTAGCACAGAGCCAATCAGCACTGTTCACACAGAGGTCAGTGGTTCTGCATCCTCCTACAGCAGAATGAGAACTCCTCCTACAAGCTTTAACCAGTGCTCTGCTGGACACTGATAGAAGTCACAAGACTGATATATACTGCTGATGAGAAAAGGTATTTTGCGGTTTGTATTTACTAAAATAATTGCATTTCTATGTTGTGTATACTGTGGGACACAAGATGTACAGCAGTACATCAGTGCAGAGCGGACACAGACACAGCCCACTCTCCTCTATGGGTGTCAGATGTAAACAGACTGCCTGTCTCTTTACACCCAACTGTCATCCAATCCGCCCAGACAGGGGAGAACTGGTCCCCATTTATTTGTTTTTAATGGATGGGATTGGATGTAGATGTATGTAAATGAACGCATGTTCTTTTACACCTGCCGCTCCATAGAGGAGAATAGAAACTGGCAGACCTTTTCAGAACATTTGTGTGAAAGGGACCTTATAGAGGCTCCTAACACGTGAACTTAACGCGGTGCTTCACCCATTTTGCCATCTCCCTCAGATCACAATGCCCATCCGCAGTACAGTACTAAATGAATATTCTCATTTTTTATTTATTTATAAATACCTTTTTTAAATTTATTTTGGCGGTACTTCCGGCCCTGGTGGTTACGTCACTAGTTGATTCCCTTGAACTCCAGGGACATCGACGTCAGGTATCCCAGGAGTCTTCAGGAAGCCTAACAGTGTATTGTGGGGCTTTATATTTTCCCCAAACACACTTGCCTCCTCTGCTCCCTCCGGCACAGTGTTGTTTACAGGTTGCTACAACAATAGCGGCGGGAATGTCCACCGCCACCATTGCTATAGCAATCTGTTCTGTTGTCATTATACTGTGTATCGGCACCCGATTGTCATTATACTGTATCGGCACCAGATTGTCATTATACTGTGTATCTGTCATTATATTGTGTATCGGCACCAGATTGTCATTATACTGTGTATTGGCACCAGATTGTCATTATACTGTGTATCGGCACCAGATTGTCATTATATTGTGTATCGGCACCAGATTGTCATTATACTGTGTATTGGCACCAGATTGTCATTATACTGTGTATTGGCACCAGATTGTCATTATACTGTGTATCAGTCATTATATTGTGTATCGGCACCAGATTGTCATTATATTGTGTATCGGCACCAGATTGTCATTATATTGTGTATCGGCACCAGATTGTCATTATACTGTGTATCAGTCATTATACTGTGTATCTGTCATTATATTGTGTATCGGCACCAGATTGTCATTATACTGTGTATCTGTCATTATATTGTGTATCGGCACCAGATTGTCATTATACTGTGTATTGGCCCCCAAATGTCACTATACTGTGCATCGATCATTATACTGTGTATCGGCACCAAATTGTTTCTGTAGACATCACCAACGCTGAGCTCAGGGGATGATGCAGGCCACATTATGGTAGTGAAGCCTTCAGATTCCAGTTGCCCTATTGGGGTGTATGTGCATGTTTTTGTATCCATTAAGTGGCCTGATGATGTGAGATAAATGAGCACTGTGTGTTTTTATTACATAGCTACACACTATGGTGCTGACGTATTACTGGGCACCGGGGGAAAACTTGAGTATTGCAAAATATTCCATGTGACCCTAAGGAATGTAACGTCAAGCCAGACATTTCCTCAGCCCGCTGCCGCTGTAGGGGGTCTGTGCAATGGAGCCAGACTGCTCACATCCCAGAATTCTGTTCAGGTGGTCTGAGAGCCGATCTCACGTACTGCACATACAATGTTAGAGCACTATGGAGGTACCTGGATGTGCTACATGAAGACATATATTCCGGCAGGCACAAGGTTATGTCAACGTACTGGGACTAGACAGCCTGTGTAGAGTATATCTCATACATCTTCTTGAATCAGGCTTGTCACTATCACGCTGTCAGATTTGTTTAGGTACAACCTCCACTCACCCAATACTGCACAGCAGGTAGTATATTTTCCAACAAGGTCTGCAGCCACTGCCACAGCCAACCTTGCCATGGATAGGACAAAGAATAGAGTTTACAGGTAATAGCTATAACTGGATTAAGATTGAATTATATTAGGCCTCATGCACACAGGGCATTTTTGCAGCCACTTTTAGGGTCATCAGGCATTTTTTTTTTACTGCTTCCAAACGGCCCTCCATATTATCCTATGTGTCCAAGCACACATAGATGTTTAGAAGTTTTTACTAGAAGTAGCGTTTACAAGCAGGAGAAAAAAAAAATGGGGCCAGTGTGTCCAGGAGCAGCAGCGTTTTGGCAGAAAAAAATGCTTGATGCGGCTAAACGCATCTAACCACGACTACGCGCGTCTAAATGCTAGGTGAGTTTAGCGCTTAAGCGTTAATTCCTTTCAATGGCCAGAATAAATTATCATTCTGGCCAATGAAATAAATTAACACCCAAACGCTTGGCGCTTGTAAACGCGCCTAAACATTTGTAAAAGCGGTTAATACTTTTACAAGCGTCAGGCATTTTTTCTGCAAAAGAGCTGCTGCCAGGAGGAAGGCTTCTAGGAGAGTTTATTTTTAACGTTCTGTGTGCATGAGGCCTAAATGTACAAAAACGACTCAGTTGGCTGAAGAACAGATCACCAATCTCAGCCAACAGTGACAGCAAAACACACACTAGATTCAAGAACCTTTAATATGTAGTCTACACAACCCGACACATCAGGTGATCAAAGAGCACATTGTATACGTTCTTCAAGGATCAAGGAGACATCACAAAAGGATCACCAATCCTGAGAAGAAAAATGTTGTATGTTGCAGCTTACCAGTCCTTCGATGTGATGGATGCATTCGTTTTCTTGGTTTTCAGAAAGTACAGAAAATCCCTGCCGATGTTGCCAGAAATGTAGTGCCCTTGTCACTTCCTGAGGGAAGACCTGGAGGCAGACATGTTTGAGAAGTTCAGTTCCAAAGCAATTTTTTTTGTAATTTTTCGCATACATGTAAATATCTTAATGTTTATCAATAACATTACTTAAACCCCCCCAAACAATATATATTTTCTGAAAGCAGAGGCCCTGTAGAATAAAAAGGTGATAGTTGCAAATTTTTATGTCACATGATATTTGCTCAACTGTTTATTAAATGCCTATTTTCAGGAAAATATATAATAAAATGACTTTTTAGTGTGGAAGCCCACAATGTAATGCCCATTTGTAGTTAAAATATAAAAGATGAGGTTGCATCGAGTAAATTGATACCAAACAATCCACATCTTAAAATTGCATGCACCTGCGATATTGCCAAAGACTGGTTGGCTCTGAGGAAGAGGTTGTGTCCTCGAAACGCGTTAGCCAGTTGGTCATCCAGGGTTCCATCGTATGGACTCAGATGTTGTTTGGATCATACATCTTGTTCAGTTTGACATGCCTGTGTTAATATGTCCATTGTGAGTATGATACCTATTTTTGTTTCTTCAATAAATTATTTTAAACGATAATGCACTAGGTCGGTGCGCCCTTTTTCTGTTTCTCCATTTGTATCCAGTGTATTCGGACCACCCCGGTCTGTTGAGGGCAGCAAGCAGTGCATATTCCAGAAAATTCCAGAACATTCCTATTGGGTCTACTGAGTCCTTTCCTAGCGCAGGAGTAAAGTGTTTGTTGTGTTGGAATTGCCAAAGACTACGGTGCCCAAACATAAGTGATGCTTTAAAAGCCTTTACAAATGAAAAGACAGGGAAAGAGCCACCTTTTTATTGCACTAGGTTGCGCTTTCCTTGTTTTTTAATCTGTTTCAGATTGTTTTCAAACCTTTGTTGGACATTCAAAGGGAGAGCTGCACAGTTCCTGGCATTATTGTTTATAGCTATTATCATTATTATACAGGATTTATGGCGCCAACAGTTTGCTCAGCACTTTACAATATAATGGGAGACAATACAGCAACAATACAGTTCAATACAAGAGGGATAGGAGGGCCTGATCCTGGGAGCTTACAATCTAGGAGGGAGGGGCTAGTGGTAACTGTGAGGGATGGACTGGTAGGAAGAGTAAAAGATTCCATTATTAGCTGAGAGCAGGATAGGCTTCCCTGAAGAGATCGGTTTTCAGAGATCGCCTAAAAGTGAGCAGAGTAGGCGATAGTCTGATAAATTGGGGTAGAGAGTTCCAGAGGATGGGGGAAGCTCTGGAGCAGTCCTGCTCCCTTGTCTCCTCCATGGGAGGAGGAGACAAGGGAGCTAGAGAGCAGGAGGTCGTGTGAGGAGCGGAGAGGACGGTTTGGGTGATATTTAGAGACAAGATTGGGGATGTAATTTGGGGCAGAGTTATATATGGCTTTTTATGTTATTGTGAATGTTTTGAATTTTATCCGTTGGGCAATGGGAAGCCAGTGGAGGGGTTGGCAGCTGATCTATAGCTGAGTCTTTATCTGCAGGGGCTACACCTATAGGCGCAGGGGAGATTATATTGGATTTTGTTTAAAAGTCTTTACAGCTAATCAGTTTAGAGATAACTAGGAGCACTTGTACTAGAATTATTGATGTCACACAAAAATCCAGCATATCACCACTGTCAGTAAAGAGCTCTGTGTTGATTACCAACACAGAGCTCTCTCCTGTCATTTGCTCTGTGATCAGTGGGTCCCAGCCATAAATCATTTGTTGCGACCCGGTGATCAGCATGTGCTGGAGCGAATGGCAACATAGCTGGGGTGCGCACCCTCTACCTGGAAGAGCCCAATCACGTACATATATGTCACCCGGCGCAGAGAGGCTGACTTGCCGAAGTATACATAAATGTGGCGGTCAGCAACTGGATAATATCTCATTATTAAAGGGTTTGGTGTTATGATTATCACACTTCTCACAGTTGTATCTAAATGTGTTTCATACGCAGAACATGGGAGGATTCCACTAAAAAGGAGCACTGAGAACAAAACAACTTGCATCACCGAGTATAATTTAAATGACTGCTTTTTTTTTGCTTTTTTAACAAATATCAGCAAATTGCTTAATAATCCACTTTGAGCGAGAAGCACAGCGTTTTCATGGTGAAATATTGGAGTTATGATCGACAAAAAACATTTGACAAAACAAGGGTACACTGGGACAACCTGCTGATATTTACTTACAATGTGGACTTCAACAAGGACCTTTCAGTAACTTTACAGTCTGCATGAATCAATGTCATAACATACATAGTTTAGATAGAAGGGAGGGTTATATCCCGTCAGGTTTTTTTTTTTCGCATTCCCATTCCAGAGATTTTCCTTCACTTCCTGTCCCACAGCCAAACAGGAAGTAAGAGGAAATCTCTGCAAATTCAGGGAATTCCTTGGGGACCCCTAGGTCAGCAGAACTAGTGTCCCCATTGGAAGATTTCCCCTCCATTACTTTTCTGGGGACAACCCAAAATTTGGGATTTTCTTTTACTTTCAATGATAACGGTACGCAGGACAAATGGAGAGGGTGAGTCTCCCTAATGGGAAGACAGACAGAAATAAAAACTGACAGGCGTTCTAATTCCTCTGCACTCCATCCAAAACTAAAAAAAAAAGTTTTCCCTTTAGTTATACTTTAAAAAAATATCCTTGTGCTGCAGTCGGTGACACTGCCTAGGCTGAGATGATGTCATCAGTGTGCTGCAGACAGGAGGAAGCATTTCCTCAGTCTCCTCTCCAACAAAGATCAGACTGCAACATTGTAACTTTGTAGCAAATTATTATTATTATTATATAAGATTTCTGGCGCCAACAGTTTGCTCAGAGCTTTACAATATAACAGGAGACAATACAATTACAATACATTTCAGTACAGAAGGAATTGGAGGGCCCGACTCATGGAGCTTACAATCTAAAGGAAGGGGGAGGTGATACAAAAGGTGATAGCTGTGGGGGATGATCTGGCGGAGGTGATTCAAGTACAGTTCTTAGGTGGAGGTGGGGTAGGCTTCCCTGAAGAAGTGAGTTTTCAAAGATCGCCTAAAGGCAGACAGGGTGGGGGCTGACCGGACATGCTGTGGTAGGGAGTTCCAGAGGATGGGAGAGGCTCTGGAGAAGTCCTGGAGGCAAGCGTGGGAGGAGGTGATGAGGGAGCTAGAGAGAAGAATATCATGGGAGGAGCGGAGTGGGCGATTTGGGCGGTATCTGTGGATGATCTGTGAAAATCACAGTGTGAGAGGCTGCAGCAGGGGCTGATCTGTGTCAGGCATTTGTGAACACAGCCAAGAATTGCACGGGCACCAGGATTTACCTAACTGTGTCATCTCTAAGCCGGCATCTCAGTCCAGGGAGACCCTGGATGATGCCTGAACAAAGATGGTGCGACCCTTCTAGAGGAGAAGGCAGATGAGGGCACACTCTGGGGGAGTTCTGCAATCTGTGAGAGGTAATAATTACCTGGAAGTGTTAGAGATTACTGTGCTGTGTAATATAAAGACATATCTGATGCTAGGTCATTCTATGATTTCATTGGTGGCTTTCCAGCTGTGCAGACTATAGGATGGGAAATGTCCATAGCACATATGTATATCACCTAGAAGCCAAGCGCTGGGTGTTGGTAGAAGCCATTACAATAGCCTTGCTGTTGGGTGAGACTGATCTATCCCTCCTGACGGGTAAAGGGGCCTCGGTACAAGCCATTGTCACTGGTGTATGGTGATGAGATTTGGCTGCACGGAGCATTAGCCCCCAGCCAAACATAAACATTGGGAGGAAGTTTGGCTGAGGTTAAATCATGTTTTATTTAAACCCAGCTCAGTGTGAAGATGGAAACTGGCCTGTTAGAAAAGTGAAAAGCAGATTGAAGACAGCCTGCAGGCATTAGAAGTGACCCCGAATTTCTATCCCCTCTCGACTGAAACATCAACTGGCTCCAGTGTCAAGGACAGGAAACATTAGTAATAAGTTCATGGATGTACATTTTCCCCTGGGAAACGCAGGGAGACGACACATCAAAAGTCACAACGGTGGGTTTTTCCTTTCTGTCTGTTTTTGTCTACTGCTTCCAGTGTGGGAGGAGGTTTCAACATTCCGCGTGTTATAGAGCCTCCGTATGCTCAGTGATAGTTCTCATATGTACGGCTGCATCGGTAGTCACTATTGCCACAAATACGGATGACACCAACGTACACAAAGTCACAAGCCATCCTCACAATATACACTGTATCATCCATAGGCACAAAATAAACAGACTCATCATTGGTCCACATACATCACTAGGCTCGATTCACAAAAGCAGAACTCGTGTGGGTAAACCGCAGCAGGTCAGTGTGAAAGCATCCTTATGGAGGGCTCAGGATAGTAAGGGCTGGGGGGGGGGGGTAAAACCCCATAGTTGAGACGTGTTTTCACCACACACCCCCAATCATTGGTGTGACATCTAGGGTTGCAATGGTGACCCCACCCATACTCCAGGGAACACATGCAGTCTCACCGTCACATTCTGTTTTAACATTTGGACAGGAGTGGTGGAGGGGGCAGCATATACAGGAATCGATCCTCTCCATTTTCCTCCTGAAACCGCTCAAAGCCGGAGGAAAATGTTCATTATGCTATTCAAAATAAAAAATGTAGAATTCTGAACCATTTCATTTTACTGTGGCCTGTTACCAAATCACTTAAAGGAGAAGTACAGCCAAAGCTCTTTTGGCTGTACTTCTCCTGTGGATCACAGGAGTGCAGTTTGTTCTGCACTCCAGTGCCTCGTTTTCAGCTGACAGCTGGCAGAGGGGAGGGGGCAGACCAGACAGCGATGACTGACAGTCACCGCTCTCTGCTTACAGCGGCAGTCATGTGATCGCAGAATTCTCACACTGAGAGCCGGCAGGGGACAGATGCTGCTACGGCCCGATGCTACATCCACCTAAGTATAATTTGGAGGGGGGGCTGGACCCCATACTTCTCTTTTAAGTGGCCTTTGCTCTTCATAGGGTTGAGCACCCCTGACCTATGCTAACTAACCAGTGTAAGAAAGATGTAAATACTTACGTATTCTCAGGCCACTCTGCTCTGGTCACATGATCAGCCTCCCCTGTGTCAGCCAGGGGTAGATGCAGGGAAGAGGCAGGAGCGCCAACCATGGTTCAGCCATTGAAGTCTACGGGTGAGATCATTGCTCCATGGTTCACTAGTCATAGTCTGAGTGCTCTCTCCTCTCCCTGCCACTGGTTGGCACAAGGGATCACGTGGCCGGACTGGACCAGCATGGGCTGAAACTATACAAGTATATACATCTTTTCTTCAGAAAATAGGTGTTATGAGGAGGTAGAGGACAGTTTTAAGGATAGTTAGGGTTTGCCTGGATTCCACTTTAACTGTCAGAAGAAGCATCTTAGATTGTAAGCTCCCAGGATCAGGCCCTCCTATCCCTCTTGTATTGAACTGTATTGTTGCCGTATTGTCCCCCGTTATATTGTAAAGCGCTGAGCAAACTGTTGGTGCCATATAAATCCTGTATAATAATAATAATAATAATAATAATAATAATAAAAGCAAACATTGGATAACCCCAGGTTCACACCTAAACGTTTTCTGCAGCATTGTGCAGAAACACAGTACAGTCCATTTAACATGGGACAGGTTCCCATCTCCGCGTTCCCACCCGATGCATTTTTTGGAAAGGGTCAGGGACTTTTTTTAAAACGCAAAACATTGCTTTTTTTGGTTCTATAGACTTCAATGGGAACGCTGCAGAAAAGCATGTATTGCGTTTTTGCTGCATTTAAAATCTGCCTAGCAACAAGAAAAATGAAAAACAAAAATGGAAAAAAAAAAAAGCAAAAACGCATCATAAACACGGAAAAAAATACAAGTGTAAAAACGCAAAACGCAATGCAGAAACGCCTCAAAAGCAACCTGAATAGGTGTGAACCTAGACTAATTACACGACAGACATAAATAGTCACTTACCTCTCCAAAGCTGTCAGCAGTGTGGTGCCCGTAGCTCAGCTTGTATTCATCTAAGCATGGATCAATAAAATGAAAGCATGGTAAGTTATAGACCTTTACATTAGATTGTATATAAAAGTCAATTCACCTTTCCAACCTAAAGTGCATCTCTAGCTACATTTTAGGGGAAGTAGTACATAGCTGAAAACCCCTATAGAGTTTTTGCTCCTTGTTAGGGAGATCTCCCTTCATTTATTTAAACCTGAAGTACATACAGAAAGCGAATGGACCTCTCTCCACAGTGAGGGGGATTCCCCTCTTAGATCTGTCTGTAGCTGGAACAGGTGTCCCCATTAAAAGCCTTCCCCTAATGTTCTGTTTTAAGGACAACTACAAAATGTGGAATTTCCTCTCACTGTCTGTCTCGGTGACAATGGCCACTAATAAGGAGGGTGACTTTCACCAGCGGGGACACTGACAGCAGTAAAGACCTGACAAAGGTTCTAACCCTTCCCTACTCTATTCAAAACAACAACAAAAAAAACCTCTAGGTAGCGGAATATAACATGAAGCAGAACTAAACTCAGACAACTCAGACAAATTTTCTTTTTTTCTTGTGCTGAACGTCTGGGATTTGCAGCAGGTTTCCCCACATGTGCACAAATGCCACTGGACGCTATACTGCCCATCCAGCAGAAGCTGCGGAAAATTCGCTGCATGTGCACAGATGTGCCTCCAGTCTCTTCCAGCTCCCAAATGCCTGGAGGAGACAGCAGAAAATCTGCGTACGTGCGGGGGGGGGGGGGGGGGGGGGATTCAAAAATGGTGGTGTGGAGAAGCGGTGGATGGAAGCAATCTAGTTATGCTTTAAGCTGCCCATAGACATTAGATTCCTCCATCCACACCAGCGAGGAGGATGGAGCGATTCCCCCAAACAATCTCCTATAAAGCGGGGACGGTCACACACCAAATTCAGCCTGTCCCTGCTGAAGCGGCTTAATTTCAGTCTGTCTATGGCCAGCCTAAAGCCAACCACAGATGAAGCCATTTTTTTTCTGCAACCACGGGTTGCAAGAAAAACATAATTGCTCAATTCCCCCATGAATACTGCCAGTGTTGATGGGGAATCCCTGCTGAAGAGCTACTGTGTTCTCCCAGCGGGGGACGGGGGAGCCATCCTGGCCAGGAAAACAGAGTGGTTATTGCAATAATCGCATGCAAAATCTGACAGGCTGGGGGTACTAAGATGATCGATCAGTTTGCCCGTGCATGGATCACATCTCAGCCAGTCCCTGCTGAACCGGCCTGTCTATGGCCAGCCTAAAGCCGACCATAGATGGGAGATATTTTTTTTTGTTGTTGCAACCACGGGTTGCAAGAAAAAAAAACAGAAATGCTTGATTCCCTCATTAATACTGTCAGTGTTGATGGGGAATCCCCCATCTATTGTATTCTCCCAAAGGGGGGAGAGGACACAGTGATTATTACAATAATCGCATGCAAAATTCGACAGGCTGGGTGTAACCAAGTTGATCGATTAATCAACTTGGGTACAATCAGCCTGCCCATACATGGATCGAATCTCGGCCGGTCCCTGCTGAGGGGCAGGACAGCGGCTAAATGGTAAGCACTTCCATCTGGCACCGCTAGGGTCGTTGGTTCGAATCCCAACCACGGCACTATCTGGAGTTTGCATGTTCTCCCTGTGCCTGCGTGGGTTTCCTTAGGGTACTCCGGTTTCCTCTCACACTCCAAAGGCATGCTGGTAGGTTAACTAACTCCTGACAAACCCTAGGTTCACATCTGTACGGGTGGTGCAGCTGCGGCTCCACACAAAAATCCTTGCAGCTGCACCACCCACACAGAGAAATGCGGACCGGCAGGCAGGTGCCATTAATTCTAATGGCACGCCGCCAGCACTGGGAGCAACCGAGGTTCCCCTGCGGGCTGCATTTTCCGAAGAAGTGCAGGCACTTCTTTCCCTGCGTGTAACAGGCACAGGAGTCCATTCAAATGAATCGGCTCTCGTACCCGTGTAAAACGCGGCCCGCACGGCCCCATAGATGTGAACCGGGGGTAAATTGTCCCTAGTATGTGGATGTATGGATGTGAGTTAGGGACCTTAGATTGTACACCCCTTGAGGGTTAGGGACTGATGTGAATGTACAATATATGTAAAGTGCTGTGTAAATATACAAGTATATACAAGTATCTGTAATAAAAATAATAGAATAAAAAACGGCCGAGATTTGAACCGTCTATGGCCGGCTTAACAATAACACAGATCTTACAGACGAGAATGCCGGTTCCTCTTATTACTAGGATTACAATGGGTGTTAATGGAAATGCAATCTTTTCATTCCACTGATCACAGCTCAGCACACAATGCGAGATAAAGCTGATTTTATCCTTACATCTCATGTATGTTATTTTGCTGTGCAGAGATTACAAAGACCACCCAAACATGTTTGTGTTTGAAGAAAATAAATCAGTTCCCTTAACAGGATCTGAACCCGTTATCCGCCTCTCATGCTGTACCCCGAAGCGTGGGGTCTGTGACATACAAGAGTGTGTGTGTGTGGCGAGGAGAATACACACAGCGCCGATCATTGCTCCTCACTTACAGGGAGTATATAAAGAGAGAGTTCAGGAAAAATAGGTGACGATACTCCGAGTGACGAAAACATCATTCTACAGAGCTTACACCTATTATCACAATACACACTATATTACCAAAAGTATTGGTTGGCCGGCCTTTCCCCGCACATGAACTTTAATGGCCCCCCCCAGTCTTAGTCCGTAGGGTTCAATATTGAGTTGGCCCCGCCCTTTGCAGCTATAACAGCTTCAACTCTTCTGGGAAGGCCGTCTACAAGGTTTAGGAGGGTGTCTATGGGAAGGTTGGACCATTCTTCCAGAAGCACATTTGTCAGGTCACTTGGAGTCACTGAGCTCCTGAGAGCGACCCATTCTTTCACCAATGTTTGTAGAAGCCGTCTGCATGCCTAGGGGCTTGATTGTATACACCTGTGTCCATGGAGGGGATTGGAACACCTGAATCACATGATTTGGAGGGGATTGGAACACCTGAATCCAATGATTTGGAGGGGATTGGAACACCTGAATCCAATGATTTGGAGGGGATTGGAACACCTGAATCCAATGATTTGGAGGGCGGGGACAATACTTTCGGCAATATAGTGTATGTCCCAGACCAAGGGTGAGATGCCGCAGCAAGGGTGAAGCAAAGTATTACACGTTTCCAGCTCCAAAGACAACACATTACACAAGAAAACAAGGACGGCGTACTTTTATAAAAATAAGATTCACATAACCACATGTCTATCGGGGCTACTTTTTAATTTTTCGCACACGTGTAAGAATTTGGGGTTTTTTTTCCAGAATTTACATTCAACCCCGAAAGAATGATATATTTCCTGAAAGCAAAGACCCTGGAGAATAAAATGGTGGCAGGTGCAATTTGTATGTCTGAACAGATTTGCACAGCTGTTTATCACACACATATTTTCAGGAACAAATACGGCACTAAAATGAATCTTAGTACAAACAAACACAATATGATACTCAGTTTTTTTGGCAAAATTTAAAAGGTTACGTCGAGTGAAATTGCAAAAAAACTGTGATACTTCAAATTCTCCATAGGTGACACTTTAAAATGGTTGTAAACCCTCACATGTACCCAGTGAAGTGACTGGCCTCAGGAGATACACAGAAACAAATCTCCCTACATAGGTTGTACTTGTTCTTCTGTAGCCATCTCTTCTTTACAACTGTTAAAAGTACAGAATTTATACAGCTTTTCTGAGCTTTCAGAAATAAGGGGACAGGGAGCTGAAGTTACACTCTGCAGAGCTCAGTGAGAGCTGGTTGGAGGAAAGGGACATTCCCCCAACCTCCACCGTCAAACTCATGAAAATACTCGGTATTGGCACAGATAACGGTGCATCCCTTTCTGCAATGACTGCTGTTTGCAAATAACAGCTGTGCAAGTTACCTGATAGTGTAACAAAAGTTATATTTTTAATAACTATTTAAAGAAGAATTCACTACTAAGGTTCAAAATTCCTTCATCTATCTGATTAACAAGTAAAAGGATAATAAACCCCCTTATCCTGTGACAATGCATCATCCTATTGCAACTAAACAAATACTTTCAGCCACACATTAGCCCTGGTTCACACCAAACGCAACTTTGAAAACTCTTTACTTGGGACCCTGTGCGATTTAACATGCGATTTGCCTGACATCTGTGCGACTTCATGCAAAGATGTCAATGCAAATCGTACTTGAAATCGGGAAAAAAGGACAGGAAACACTTTTGAAATTGGTGTGACTCCGATAGAGTCTGAGTCCCACCGTTTTGAACAGTTCCAATACAGGCAATAGAAGTGAAAAAATGTCATCAGCACACCAAGGAATCTTCAAAATGGGTCCAAAGCTTTATGTCGTGGTCACATGGTACATACTGAGGCAATGTTTCAGAGCCACGCAGGGCCACTTTGTCAGGCTCCTCTGTCGTCACTTGCCTGATGAAGGGGCCCGAAACGTCTCCTATGTGTTTATCATGTGACCAGGAAATAAAGCTTTAGACCCATTTTGAGGATTCCTTGGTGTGTTCGTGACATTTCGTCATTTGGATTGTCTGCGGTTGCCAGCCTGTGGTCACCACAGCACCCAGCAATACTGAATAGCCATTTGCAGGAACACGTGCTTTGGGAATACTGCGTTTTATTACCAGCAATAGGGTGCAACTTCGATTCTGAACGATGAAATTACATGACAAGATGCACCGGTGTGAACCAGGGCTTATTATGAGTTAAACAAATACTCAGAAAATAGTTTTCAAACTGATCTTGATATCTGTCCTCAAACCGCCATGTGTACTTTTCATAATAAAAAGGTGAAAACACAAAGCTTTCATCCAGGCATGGAAAATTAAACCCCCACCAGCAGAACGCCAGCCAACAAGCTGCTTGCCGTTTTGTTGCAGAGCCACAGACAGGAGCAGGGGTGGACTGACCATTCGTGCAATGCCCAGGGTCAGTAGGGGGCCCTACTAGGATTTTTTGGGTGTGGTTTGAGTGTGGGTGAGGACACAGGGGCCCCATGATCCCCTATTGCCCGGGGGCCCCATGAGTTGTCAGTCCGCCCCTGGACAGGAGTGTAGAATTCAACAACAACCCAAAAGTCTATGGAGAAAATACACATCGGTTCACCCTAAGTGTCAATGACTTTTTTCCGGATGTTGCGTAAACATTGTAGAGTAAAAATAGCTTCACAAATCTTAAGTGGTTCATAAATGTTAATGTCCTCTTTTCTTTTTCATTAGTAGGAGAATATGAAATGGGCTTGTCTAGGAGATGAATGGTTGAAGTCAGCATTGGCGATGGTGTCCAAGCAGCTGGGAATCGTTAGCCGTGAAGCCATCCTTCAGAAGGTCTGGGTGATAAGAGAGCAGGTTGACATGAGCTCCATGTCTCCTCTTCCCGAGTTGTAAATCACAAGCAGACTTATAAGTAGTACTGGGAATCCCTACAGGCCATCCTGAAGCTCTGACACCCACCTTTTCCGATGAAAGTCCCACAAACCCTGCTGCTCTTTGTCAACTGATTACAAGTATGTGGCCTTGATGTACTACATGGAATAAATGAAGCAATAAACAATTTTAGCACAAACTATGCAAAGCTGGGATATAACAAGTGTTTCTGCTGAAGTATTAATATAATACAGTGTGTTTTGGTCTGCTAGACAGGTACGAATAATAAATGGCGGTTTTAAGAACACTTGGAAGGACAAGAAACGCAATATTATCCCAAGACTGCAGACCAGAAAAAAAACTTCTGAGACTCCCAGCCGAGGAGACACTTCAGAGTTCTTCAGCTGGAGACTTGATGAATTCTTTGTTTTGAGAAGATCTTAGAAGGTATTTATTCTGCAGCATTAACCATGGAGAAGGCCAGGTCCCGCTACCTCCTCATACATAACTCAGGACAAGGCGGAAAGTCACACGCAGAATGTTTTCCCAGGGAGAAATACTACAAGTACTCCAAACTATATAAACCAAGTCTAACGCAGAGTAGCTGATCTCACACGGCGTTGAATGTGGCCAAAGCTGCACATGGCACACAATGTTTAACATGAAGAACATTAACGAGGAATTACTGAGGACATAAAACCGGTAAGGCAGTTGGTATGTACTGTCACAATAACCTTTCGTGTGAAAAATCAGCTCCAACGCTCCCCGTATTCCAAGAATTTAAACTGTTAGGAGGCAACTTCAATTCATGTGACCGTCCACAGTAAATCGGTGTGCACAGGTTAATACTATGCGGCAGTAAAAAGGCCGATCAACACTCCCATTAATACTGATAAAGCATTTTCTGAAAGGTGCCTGTGCCAAAAGGTCAGCCTCCTGTGGTAAGAAGGCAGCAATAATGATGCTTGACACGGGACTTGGAAGTTACTTGAGATCAGTAGTAGCAGTGTCTACTACAGTGACTTCTAACTTCTACAGTATATGTGTCAAACACCCGGCTCGTGGGCAGAATCTGGCTCACGGGGCCATTTTATGTGGTCCTCACACCTCTCCTGCAGCTGCGGCACAACCCTAGTCTCTGCCACCAGTCTCAGCAGAGAGGAGGACAGAACTCCTCCTACAGATCCTGCACCTCTCTGTACAGCCACAGCACCCCCTTGTCTCTGCCTCCCCTGGTCTCAGCATTCAGCAGACTCCAGCCCTCCTCCAATTCTCCTCCACACTCTGCACTTTCTGCTTCCCAGCTCAACCCCCAGCTTCTTACCAGCAGCAGCACATGGTAAGGGGGGGGTGAGCGGTGATATAAGGGAGGGTGAGGGACTCTTGACTTCTGATGGTGTTGGGGCTCAGGACATCTGATGTAAGGGGGGATGGGATGCTCTGGAAATCTAGTCTAAGGCCTAGTTCACACTGGCATTGAAAGCTGAGGGGCTCCTCAAATGCCTATGCAAATTATACTATGGGCAGCACACAGTGCTGTTCACATTATCAAAACATGAAGCGTTAGCGTCGAGTCGCTTCGAAATTGAAGCCTCATGTGGTCAGGAGGCGTCTGAAGTCTTTCAACGCCATCCATTTAAGTCTATGGTGATGCTCCAGAAGCGCACTGGCAGGCGTTTGCGGCACGTTAATAACATTACAGTTTATTATAGGAGTTTGTGGTGTGGTTTTAACACTTGTAAAACGCTTCAAAACTGCACATAGGACGTTTGGGGAGCGGTTTTAATGCTTGGAATAAGTCAGTCCAACGCCCATACTAAAACTCATTAACGCCAGTCTAACGCTCATACTAAAGCTATAGCAGCGTTTGGTAAGAGTCATAAATGTAGTCAAGTGTGAACAAGCCCTTACAGATACAGCCGGCCCTATGGGGGCAACCATGATGCTGATGTGATCTTTGAGAACGCCCTGGAGGGGCGAAACGCGTTGACGTATTTCCAGTTCCGGTGAAGGTGTAGTGACGTCACGTCTGGTAAGTGAAGTGCACGCTGGTTTGCGGCACTCCGGAGCCATTCTCCAAGGGAGATTGTTTTTTCAACTACTGCCAGTTTACTTCCTACGGAACAACTTGTATGAAGTTGATCTGCCATTATGAGCTATGCTGTTAGCTTCAGAGGCTTATTTACAAAAGCGTGGTTATATATTTTACCATGTGAGTGCATTATGGGCAACGGTTTTAATTAATAAATAGTCTATACAGCATTGCACTATTTGTGTTTTTTTGTTTCTTTCCATTGCTATCTATACGTGAGGATCGTTTTGGAGGACATCAAGTACAGACACATCTGGGGAGGATGCACCCCATCTCTTTAGCCTGTTTGATTCTTTAGCCATACCAGCTAAGAGTCCACTCCATTTGGTGAGTGCGGATCAGATTGTCAATCACGGATGGTGTGGGCACTTTGAAGATTTTTTTGAGCATTATTTTGGGATTGGAGCACATTTTTATTTTTTTGGGACTTTCTTTTGGACTTTTGTTATATGCATATATAATTTTTAATGACTTTTATATATCTTTTGCGCTTGTGTGGTGTTTACATGATGCTGATGTGGCCCACTATGAAATGGAGTTTGGCACCTCTCTAGAGGAATCCCACAGATATAGTATATACATAGTTACACTGATCTAAGCTGGACCAATGTAACTATGTATAAAATATTCATACCTGGAATTCTTGTTTAAAGTCAACTTGTGACCAGACGTCATCTATTTCTAATGCCCTGGACCCACTGTGGTATATGGGTGTAACACACAGGAAGTGCAACATGACTAATTCCAAGCAATGCATGGTCAAACACTTCTCCATAGCGGCTTCTTTTCTGCTGCGTCTAAAGCCTCGTACACATGATGAGAATACTGGACGAATGATCGTCCGTTTTTTTGCATGCTAGTCTCCATATCGAAAGTGCAGAGGTTACTAAAGTTAGGAAAATTCTTGTACAACAGAATAAAAATTAGAAAGTGATGTAATGAAACCTGTGTACTAACAATCAGATTATCGTACGATCGCTCCGAAAGTGGTGCTTTTCCTACGATTTTCTGATCATGTGTACTAGGCTTAAGGCTGTGCATAGACATGAGCTGACAGAGGTCAAATCCAGATATATTCTACCTGACAATCTCATATCTATGGGGACAGGACAACCCCTTTCAATGAGAACATCAGTCTGACAGGTTAACAAACTTCTCTGTCCCTGAGCTGCTCCTCCTACCTTCTCAGAGACAGAGCCAGGAACATTCGGCCAAGCCAAATATTTATGTTTATGGAGCACCCTGACACCTAAGGTCCTGGATGACGGCTAGAACATGCCAGAATGGCCAAGATCCCTCCCGTCTCTATAAGACCCTCATCAATCGACTCAAACTGGCTAAAAAAATCTGGGATTGTTTTTCTAAAACTGGAGCAGACAGAATATGGAGAAACTGTTTTTTAACCAATCGGCTTCTATCTTCAGCTTGTTCAGTTAAAGTGTTACTAAACCCACAACAGTACAATCAGTCTGTAGATGCAGTAAAGCATTCTTGTTATACTCACTGTAGAACGCAAGGGGTTCATTGGGTTCTACAGTGAGTAGACAAGGTGGAGACGAGGGGGTGCAAAAGCTGCAGGAGAGGTCTGAGGGCCACATGAAATGGCCAGATTTGGCCCTCGGGCCTTGTGTTTGACACCTGTGCTGTAAAGCATGCTTAAACGCACTGTGGAACCTAAGGGGTTAATCCTCTGCATTGTGTAAAAAGGCTGTTTGATCCTTCGACTAAGATGCCAGCAAGGTGGAGGTGAGGTAATGATATGGGCTGGTATTATTAAAGAAGAGCTAGTTGGACCTTTTCGGGTTGAAGATGAACTCAAAATCAGCTCCCAAACCTACTGCCAATTTTTAGAATACACTTTCTTCAAGCCGTGGTACAGGAAAAAGTCTGCATCTTTCAAGAAGACCATTATATTTATGCAGGACAATGCTCCATCGCATGCATCAAAGTACTCCACTGTATGGCTAGCCAGTAGAGGCCTTAAAGATGAAAGAAAAATGACATGGCCCTCTTCTTCACCTGACCTAAACCCTATTGAGAAGATGTGGGCCCTTCTTAAATGGAAGATTTACGGTGAAGGAAAACAGTACACCGCTCTGAACAGTGTCTGGGAGGCTGTGGTTGCTGCTGCACAAAATGTTCTCAACAGATCAAGAAACTGACAGACTCCAAGAATGGAAGGCTTATGACTGTTATTGGAATCTATTGGGTGGCTATATTGGTCACTGATTTTATTTTTTTGGGAAATGTCAAAAATGTTTATTTGTAGATTTTGAGTTGTTTGTTTATTATTCTCACTTTAACAGATAAAAAAAAAACAAGTGAGACGGGAAATTTTGCGCTTTTCATTTACTTGCATAAAAATTCTGCACACATATTCTCCTAAGAAAGCCAAAACCTCACTTTTACTTTCTTAAATATTCAGGTTTGAGGTTTAACATTTTTAATTGACCGAGAGCGCTATAATTGTTCAATAATAATATTAATCCTCAAAAATACAACTTGCCTAATAATTGTGCAGAGTGTAGCTGTGTAAAACATTAAAAATAAGTGCCTATACTGTGTAAAATCCAGTAACACACAGTCTCACCCTGCCCTGCACATGCTCATTTGCTATTTTTCGGCACTGTGCCAAAAATGTAGAGGTTGATCTGCTTAAAGCCTAAGGATTTACTGCTGCTCAGGGGCTCTGGGCTTCAAAAAAATGGCAGCCTCCAGCAAGAATATCAAGTTATATACCCTAGTCCACAAGCGGTAGGCTGTTGGGCAGGACCACCAAGTAGGAAACATTGATCCCGTATTCACACACCCTCTGAAACAAAGGAAGTTATATCCAGAAGCAGGTTTTTTTTTTTTTAAATAGACTCTCTGCGTAGCAATAATAAGATATTTTGTATGATATTGGGTTTAAGACAAATTTGATTGTACAGCTGGGTAGATATATCTCCACTCATAGGGGAATTTTGTTGTTTTTATTTTATGTAGTGAGTTGAAGTCTTCCAACAGAGCAGAATATATGGTAATGTTGATCAATTAGATCCTTTTTTTTTTCGGTAGCCTTGTATACAAATCAATATACATTCATCACTTCGGCTTGTAAACTTTCCACTCTTTTTTCTACAATTGTACTTTAAGTTTGTTGCTGCAGACAAACACCAAGTCCAAAGACAAATCTCATCTCTAACTTCTATCAGCCCATATGTCAGGAATAAGCCGCACTTCTCACACTACAAAAAAACAATCTGCCGTCTTGCTGAGTTACAGAAGTTTTCCCCGACAGCCACTCAACCGAAATCAAAAGCAGACAAGGTTTTAATAAGTGAAATGTCTAAAAAAAAAAAACAAAAGTTATCATCTACAAAAGGATAGAAGAAGCAAATCTTTAAGATTTAGAACTGGGCGTTTTGCCACTAAAGTCATTTAAAATAAATTTCACTTTAAGGCAATTCATCACGGTCTCTGTTGCATCATGGTCCTCCAGATTGTGTCGGATAACCATATGGTGGGATGCTGGGGAAGTAGGTAGACACGGCATAATGCAATGTATCACACCACACCACTTCACAAGGCAGATATGTGGCTGGCAGGTCTGACAATACTTACATTGTTTCATCAGTCTGAGCAGAAGAGTCCAGATGGGGGAACAGACCTCTCACAATATCTGAAGCCCACCTATGGGAGGACTGCTCAGGTGAGCTGATCCTGGCGGTGACATCATCACCAGATGACAATGCTGTCACATCAAAACCTGACCGGCATTTCTCTATATAGCAGGACTGAATGAATCTCAGGAGCCAATGATAACAAAGAGAGTGTCTAAAGATGGTCATATATAGCACATTACATGACGGTCTCCTATATCTATGAAGCAGCATTTGACAGTCAGCAACTGGACAAGATAGAAATCGATTTCCAATTGCTAAAGTTAAAGTGGTTGTAAAGGCTCAGTGCCCGTTCAAATACGCATCCAATCCGTCAGTGGGAGGAATAGTGCCCCATCATTGGTGTCAGTGGGAGGAATAGTGCCCCATCATTGGTGTCAGTGGGAGGAATAGTGCCCCATCATTGGTATCAGTGGAAGGAATAGTCCCCCATCATTGGTGTCAGTGGGAGGAATAGTGCCCCATCATTGGTATCAGTGGGAGGAATAGTCCCCCATCATTGGTGTCAGTGGGAGGAATAGTGCCCCATCATTGGTGTGAGTGGGAGAAATAGTGCCCCATTATTGGTGTCAGTGGAAGGAATAGTCCCCCATCATTGGTGTCAGTGGGAGGAATAGTGCTCCATCATTGGTGTCAGTGGGAGGAACAGTCCCCCATCACTGGTGTCAGTGGGAGGAATAGTGCCCCATCATTGGTGTCAGTGGGAGGAACAGTCCCCCATCACTGGTGTCAGTGGGAGGAATAGTGCCCCATCATTGGTGTCAGTGGGAGGAACAGTCCCCCATCATTGGTGTGAGTGGGAGGAATAGTGCCCCATCATTGGTGTCAGTGGGAGGAATGGTGCCCCACTATTGGTATCAGTGGAAGGAATAGTGCTCCATCATTGGTGTCTGTGGGAAGAATAGTGCCCCATCATTGGTGTCAGTGGGAGGAATAGTGCCCCATCATTGGTGTCAGTGGGAGGAATAGTGCCCCATCATTGGTGTCAGTGGGAGGAATGGTGCCCCACTATTGGTATCAGTGGGAGGAATAGTGCTCCATCATTGGTATCAGTGGGAGGAATAGTGCTCCATCATTGGTGTCAGTGGGAGGAATAGTGTCCCATCATTGGTGTCAGTGGGAGGAATAGTGCCCCATAATTGGTATCAGTGGGAGGAATAGTCCCCCATCATTGGTATCAGTGGGAGGAATAGTCCCCCATCATTGGTATCAGTGGGAGGAATAGTGCCCCAACATTGGTATCAGTGGGAGGAATAGTGTCCCATCATTGGTGTCAGTGGGAGGAATAGTGCCCCATAATTGGTATCAGTGGGAGGAATAGTCCCCCATCATTGGTATCAGTGGGAGGAATAGTCCCCCATCATTGGTATCAGTGGGAGAAATAGTGCCCCACCATTGGTATCAGTGGGAGGAATAGTGCTCAATCATTGGTGTCAGTGGGAGGAATAATGTCCCATCATTGGTATCAGTGGGAGGAATAGTGTCCCATCATTGGTGTCAGTGGGAGGAATAGTGCCCCATAATTGGTATCAGTGGGAGGAATAGTCCCCCATCATTGGTATCAGTGGGAGGAATAGTCCCCCATCATTGGTATCAGTGGGAGAAATAGTGCCCCACCATTGGTATCAGTGGAAGGAATAGTGCTCCATCATTGGTGTCAGTGGGAGGAATAATGTCCCATCATTGGTGTCAGTGGGAGGAATAGTGCCCCATAATTGGTATCAGTGGGAGGAATAGTCCCCCATCATTGGTATCAGTGGGAGGAATAGTCCCCCATCATTGGTATCAGTGGGAGAAATAGTGCCCCACCATTGGTATCAGTGGAAGGAATAATGTCCCATCATTGGTATCAGTGGGAGGAATAGTGTCCCATAATTGGTATCAGTGGGAGGAATAGTCCCCCATCATTGGTATCAGTGGGAGGAATAGTGTCCCATCATTGGTGTCAGTGGGAGGAATAGTGCTCCATCATTGGTGTCTGTGGGAAGAATAGTGCCCCATCATTGGTGTCAGTGGGAGGAATAGTGCTCCATCATTGGTGTCTGTGGGAAGAATAGTGCCCAACTGTTTATATAAATGGGAGAAATGATGACACCCCATTGTCAGTGTCAGTTTCAGGAATAATGCTCCATTGTTGGTGTCAGTGAAAGAAACGGTGCCCCAAGAGTTGGATAAAGGCAAGCAAAGGGCCACAGTTTGGAGACCACTGATCTAAAGTAACAAACTGCCACAAGTGTCCACTGATAAAAAGCAGGCAATACCAGGAATAAAGAGGAGCATTGACTCCTGTTCTCTCTGAGTTTATCTGCCTTTAGAAATCTCTGTTTTGGAGCTGCGACGTGTTACACGTTTAATCAGTCAATTTTTTTCCATTGCCTTTGATTTAGAAATAAAGCTTAATGTAATCCCTGTGATAGGCTGGCCCTTACAAAAGGTATACGGAGCGCAGACAAAAACCAGAGGCTGCCGAGGATCAGCTGCGCTAAAAGACTATTTATTTAGTGGGGCAGATAAGCTGGCCTTCTGGTAGCAGACGGGATCGTGGGATTGAAGCACGGGGTCCTGTGCCAGATTCATTATACAAGGGAGTATTTCCTTTACCTGATAAATGTGGCTCGCCTTGTATACCAGGTTACTTCCTCTGGACATCCCCATCTTAGGGCTTATTAAAACCTCCTGCAAAGCGCAATATAACTTTATATAACATCCTGCCGGGACCATCCATCCTTTGCTTTATCTGCAGGTTGACAGCTCCCTCAAGAACCCAGAAAACCCTTTTGAGAAAAAGCAGAGAGGCGCTTTTTTTCCCCTTTGTGGCAAAACTGCATTGTGGTTAATACTTTATAAAATAAATATTAAGCTGGAGTGTGGGAATGACTTGTAGCATTCACAGAGGGGGGGCAGAGAGGCGGCAGACAGTGAAGCCAAACATGCTGGAGAAGTGAGGCAGGCACAGACTAGGTCTATTCTGACACCCGGCCCATAGAACATACATCTGTTTATCTTTTATAAGTTCCATGCTGTGATGTGAACTTGACTTGAATACAAAGGTCCATAAAGTTGCCATGGATAGCAGTAACCAAAAGAAATACAGAACTTTAACCCCTTGAACTGAAGATCTACCAGGTCTGGCAGCATGGGTATCTCTACGGCACAGGAAAACCAGGTGGTTTAGTGTCCCTTTCATTGTGACAGTGAAGACATTCATGGAAGCACACACTCCTGAAATGCAGGGAAAATATATTAGCTGCAATTTTACCAGAGATATTTTAATCTATTCAGAGAGCACGAAGTTGCAAACATGATTTCTCAAAAGTACAATACAGGTCACAGGCATAAAGACCCTCCCAGTCCCAGCAATCCTCATTTTTGCTCATCGTTAGACAAGGGAGACCTCTCTCTGAGAGCAGGTTTCTGGCTTATAATTCCAATTCTACCTGGAAAACTGAGAAAGCTATGCTCTGTTCCGTCGCAGGGAAAAGTCCTTTTTTTTCCCCTCCATAGCAGTAGTACAAAGAGGTGCAGGTGGCTGCAGGGTGCTCTACAGGTTCAGCACAGTGGCGATCCGCACGAGTATGGACCAGTCCCTTAAGACTTTGAAGCCAAGTTTCTGGTGCGTTAAGTCTGTGGCTTTGCCCTTTTCCTTGTAGGGTCACCATGGGAAGACGGTCTATTGGCCTATCCAGCCACCTGGACTCAGAACATTCGGGATTTTTGTTCCTGTGGTGTTCCAGGGCTATAGGCGTAAAGTTCATTGCCTGCCTCCTCAACATTTTATGCTCTTAAACTGTCTCGCCTCTCCAGAAATTGATGCCCTTCAGACTTCTTTGCAGCAACTTTGCTCTTTGGGATTTTCCCAGTTCCCTGGACTTTTATTCAAACCTGATTATGGTCCCAAGGCCCAATGGAGGTATTTGCCCAATCCTACACCTAAAGGGTTCTTAACACCTTTTTGTGGGTCCAAAGGTTCTGGATGTACCATATGTTTGTCCAGTTTCACTTCAGGCTTCTGCAGCAGAATGAACTGACTCGGTGGGACAAACTCCCTCAGTCTCTGGACTGGCACATGCACGTGTGTCCAAAGGCCAAGATATCTCTGACCCTTATTGACCTGGACAGTTCCCACAATGGATTCCAGCCTGTTAGGAAGGAGTCCTAGGGATGGAAATGGCCCAAGGGATGTGGTTGTAGAGGGAGTCTAGACTTCAATTCAAGGTTCTCAAGCTAAGGGCCATTTGCCTATCCCAACTGAGATGGATCGACCAACAGGGAAGAGCAACGAGTTTAGTCACACAGGTGTAGCTTACATCACGACATCAGGGCAGCACCTGAAGCTGCATGGCCCTGAAGCACCTGAAGCTGCCTTGTCTGCAGTCCACCTTCCCAGAGTAGAAAACAGGCAGGTGGACCTTCTCAGATGTCAATGCCTAGGTGGAATGATGTCTTCAACCCCAAGTGTTCTGGGACATCTGTGACAGCTAGGGAATGTCAAACATACGTTTTACTGTCATCACGCTTAAATAGTAAAGTGGACAGAATTATGGTCAGGGAAGCAAAGGTCTTTGCAATGGATGCACTGGTGATCCTATGGAATTAATCTGGACTGATATATTTATTTCAGGTACTTATATAGCGCTGTCAATTTACGCAGCGCTTTACATTTATATTGTACATTCACATCAGTCCCTAACCCTCAAGAGGCGTACAGTCTAAGGTCCCTAACTCACATTCATACATACACATATTAGGGCCAATTTAGACAGGATCCAGTTAACCTATCAGCATGTCTTTGGAGTTTGGGAGGAAACCGGAGCACCATGCAGGAGGCGCCATGGTCGGGAATTGAACCCATGACCCATTTACTGCAAGGCAGACATGCTAACCACTAAGCCACTGTGCCCCCCATATATGCCTTCTGTCAACTACAGACTCTTCCTCAACTGCTTGAGAGGACAGAGATGGAGGGCATTCTGATGATCTTGGTGGCACTAAAATGATCTAGAAGGACTTGGGTCTTGGAAATGGGCACTTTATGACCGACTCTACCTGCTGTCTTAAGGACCAGTCAAACATCCTGCTTTATAGTTGCTAATCTTAACAGCTTGGTTGTTGAAACCCATGTCCTAAGAGATCAGGGTCTAGTCCTACACTGCTTAGAACTACCCTGAAGTAAATACCACCTTTAGGGGGTGGATACTGGCAATTTCCAGCACTGGATTGAGGCCTTAACTTTGAGAAGTGACAACTGTCCAAAAAGGTCCCCTAAATCATCAAGAGAAAATACAATCTTGTTTTCGAGGAGCTTAAATAAAGCCAATATTTCTAAGGAGGGATCAGTGTCTGGCTGTAGCAGAGTTTATATATGTTTTCACCAAGCAAAAAATGTGTAAACTCTCTGAAAGTGTCTGACATCCGTCCAGCTGGATGGTGGAAGATCAAACTTTTCTCTCTGATATTTCCTGTAATTTCTTCTAAATTGGAAACACTGTTTACAGGGTAATTTCCCACTGTGAATAGATGGGGAGATTTTGGCAGGCATTTGTGTAATAGATCAGGGATGCCAGTGGCCAGTTTGAGATTCCCAGATGATAAAATGTAGAAGAAATTCTCACAACAGGCCCAATATGAGGGTTCACAGCTGAGATTTAAAGCTAGCCTCCACTAAGTGCCTCGAGAATGGCAGGCAGTGATATGTCAGCCCATTCATGGCTGTAACTGCAATGCTCCCTTCCATTACAGGTTAGCAGTCCACTGGATGGTTTTACATACTGCCTGGCCCTGCTCTTTCACACAACAGAAGTATATCCTGGGCTTGTTGGAATTTCAGCTGTTGCCTGTTACTTATGGTAGGAAGTAGCTTACGTTGAGAATCGTTTAAGAGACATTTGAGTTACCTAAAGTACTGTATGATATACTGCAGTTACAAAAACAGTGACACAAAAGATCTGTATTAAAGTGCTTGTAAACCCTTAGTGCCGGTTCCATGCGGATTGGATGGGGTTTGAACCGCATCCAATTGGCATGACATGTAGAATAACATTGCTTCCTATGGTGGCTGCTCACATATGTCTGGTGCACTGGCAGTGTGGATTCAGTGTGGACTGAAAAAAGAGTCCTGTCCGATTTCTGATCAGCGTGGTCCGATTACAGGCTGTTGACTTCTATGGGAACCGTTTCTAAATTGCACATGTCATGTGAACAGGATAAAATCCTGACCTAATCATGATCTAAACCTGTCCTGAACCTGATGTAAACCTGACCTGAACCGCTGAACAACTGTTGTATCAATTAGCTGTGAAACCTGAGCTTCAATCTGCACCGCACATGTGTGAATTCACACTATTGGCTACTTTCACACTGAGGAGTTTTTGAAGCATTTTTGCATTTAAAAAAAGCGCCTAAAAAACTCTAGAAAAATGCTTCCCTATGTTTGTCAATGTATGTTTTCACACTAGGGCGTTGCACTTTCATTGCGGTGTAAAAACTCCTGCTTGCAGCATCTTTGGAGCATGTTTGTTCAGTAAAAAAAAAAAAAACACCCCAAAAATCTCTCTTCCCATTGAAATCAATGTAAAGCGCCTGAAAAGCGCCTGAAAAACACCTCTGAGAAGCTTTTTTGGTGCAGTTTCTAAGCCACGTCCTTTAAAAATGTGTTTTTGGACGGATCAGTGTGAAAGTAGCCTTACATATCTCAAGACTGGCCTCGGGTTAATTAGATTAAAAAAAATCCTCCTACATACGTTGTATGTACATGTCTATCTGCAGTATTCTCTTCTCTACATCCGTTCACAGTGCTGAATTTATAAAGCTTGTCTGAGAATTCAGAAAAAAAGGGGCGGAGAGCTGAAATTACACTCTGCAGAGCAGAGCTGAGTGAGGAGAGTTCTGAGAGCTGATTGGAGGGAAGAGACACAACCCCCCCTCCACACAGGAACAGAGCTGAGGCTGTCAGTCTAATGGAGGTCCCTCCGTTGTCACCATTTATCTCTGGGTGTCAGGAAAACTTGTCAGAAGTGATCCTTGCTGATAGCAAAGGAAGGAAGTAGCAGACAGAAATGACACCCAGTGCTCTTAGTACACACTATAGCAGGATATGCTTTGGTCATATTTTATGACTGAGGTTTACAACCACTTTGAGGATAACAAGCACTCAGTGCAGGTTTACTTCAATCTGAACTCCAGGCACAAAAACTTTGCGTAAGAAGCCTTTTCTGAGTATCTACTCTTATTCTAGGTTCACACCTATGCATGTTGTGCAGGCCGCATTTGCATGGACACGGCAGCCCATTCATTTGAACTTTTCCAGAAATCACAGCCATCACTGGGAACTGAACTACAGTGCGGTTCCCATTGTGGGTGCTATTTCAAGTGCGGGTGGCGTGCCATTAATATTAATGGCACCCACCCACGGTTCCCGTGTTTTTTGTGCAGGAAGTTGCAGCTGCGGGATGAAGTGTGGGTCCCGCAGCGGTTTCCACCCGCACTGGTGTGAACCTAAGGTTACACAGGATGTTGAGTAGTAAACATTTAAAATGCCTAACAGGTTCACTTTCACACAGGACTGTGCCATACTGATATTGGTTATATGATTTCAACTGGAGGAATATCATCCAGAGGCCAACATGTATCATAATCCATTCCAGGACAATGTGTTTCTGGAAATCAAAGTTAACTACACATCTCTATCACCAGCTGAAATAAATCCAAAGCTCACATCTATCAGCAGCTCACCTCAGCTCAATAAATCTAGAAACTGCAGCTTCATCTATCACATGATTATTTTCTGGCATGAAAACTGGACTTTATGTAAACTGTAACCAGAATGGATCTGGAAAGAAAAGGTTCTATCACTGGTTAATAATGTCTACAGGTACAGCCTAACTAAAAGTAGCAAGAATTCATGACAGCAGAGGCTTTTCTCTCTGTGATGTCATTGCTTGTAGGAAACAAGTTGCCAGGAGAGCGTCGTACAGAACACGCTCAGAACATTAGGATGATGTAAACTGAGGTCACCTTTGGGCGTATGTCTTTGGCTTTATCTCGAATCTTCCCCAACATGCTGGAACTCGGGGCTGTGATGGAAGCCAATGATCGTGAGGACTTCAACCTATTTTGCAGAAGAGCCAGTGACTACATAAACACCACTTTGCCTTCATATTTCTCAAGGTAATTTACAGAACAGTACAGCTGCTGTTTGTAGAAAAGAGACACCCCCCCCCCCCCCTCCAGTACCAACATAAAGAACCTGGGAAGTTTTAAACAAAGAGCACCATGGCTTATATAACATTTCAGTGCATTTAGCACAATGACATTTATGGACTACAGTGATCTTTGACGCCTGAGCCCTTATATTTCAGCAATCCTGTGTCCCAGAAAGAAATAACTGCAACAGGTGGAACCGCAGTGCGCAACTGCAAGTGCTGGGTACCAAAGACGGCCATAGCTCTGGAAGAGAGCAGAGATTGGAGTCACCACGCTGACGTAAAGCTGGTCATACACTGATCGACTGAAGCAGTGTAGGAATAACGGAGACACGGAGACCCTGATCTCTGAGGACTTGGGTTTCAACAGCCAAGCTGTTAAGGTTGGTAACCATAAAGAAGGATGTATGACTGGTCCTTAAGCCAGCAGGTTGGGTGGGTCTGGAAGTGCCCATGGAGTGTCTCCCAGAAGTTGGAGAATGTCCGAGTGCCAAGTCCTTCTGGACCAATTTGATGCCACCAAGATCACCAGAACGCCATCCATATCTGTCCTCTCAAACAGTTGAGGAAGAGAAGACTGCTGGAAGTTCTAACCCTTTCCTGCTTTATCCCAAATCATTTTTAATTTGGTTGGAATCAGGTTCTAAAGCAATTATGTCCAGCAGCTGTCCCCTGTAACCGAATCAGCTATATATTTACCTGTACAGCAGGCAGTGAGTGAATAAATCATTTGTGCCTTTGCCATCAAACTCTTCCATGTGTTTTGCAAAGGGTGTCCCTTGCTCGGTGCTGTGGTTCCACCCATCAATCTGCAAGTAACTGTAGAACACAGCAGTGACCAAGCAAGCAGCAGAATGAACCACGGCACCCAGTGCAGACACCCTCTCAGTCTCACCTGGAAGTGTCAGATTGCAGTGCTTCCAAAAGTTCTGCAAAAAGGCCAACTCACTCACTGCCCAAATCCAGTCAATATTTGGTGTAACCAATCTTTGCCTACTTCTAGGTAAACTTGCACACACTTTTTGAAGGAACTCGGCAGGTAGGTTGTTCCAAACATCTTGGAGAACTAACCACAGATCTTCTGTGATGTAGGCTGCCTCAAATGTAATCCCAGACAGACTCCATGTTGTTGACATCAGGGCTCTGTGGGGACCGAATCCTCACTTCCAGGACTCCTGGTCTTTCTTTGCACTGAAGATAGTTCTTAATGGAATTTGTTGTATGTTTGGGGCCATTGACCTGCTGCAGAATAAATTTGGAGCCAATCACACGCCTCCCATATGGTATGGTATGTTGGATAATTATCTGCCTGTATCTCTCAGCATGGAGGACACCATTGATCCTAACCAAATCTCCAACTTCATTTGCAGAATGCAGCCCCAAACTTGCAAGGAACCTCCACCATGCTTCACAGTTGGCTGCAGACAATCATTATTATACTGCTCTCCAGCCCTCTCACCAGCAAACTGCCTCCTTTTACAGCCAAATATTTCACATTTGGACTCATCAGTCCAGAGACCCTGCTGTCATTTTTCTGCTCCTCAGTTCCTATGTTTTATAGAGGTATGGCTGTTTGGCCGCAAAATGTTTCATGAAGACCACTTTTGGCCAGACTTCCCTGGACAGTAGACGGGTATACATGGGTTCACCTGGTTTCCACCAGTTAGGTGCTGATGAAACTGATATATCTTCCGATGTCAAAGGGTAGTAAGCATCTGCTGCATGAAGTTTCCTTGGCCAACCACTGTGTCTACAGTCCTCAACATTGCCCATTTCTTTGTGCTTTATAAAAGAGCTTAATGACTTGAAATGATGCTGGTTTGAAGGCAAAGGATAGTCACACCAAATATTGATTTAGACTTTTCTTCTGTTCACTCACTTTGCATTTTGTATATTTAATAAACAATTAAAATATATACTTCCGAAAGCAGTCTTACAACTTTTGACAGTACTATATATATATATATATATATATATATATATATATATATATATATACACATCTACACAATATATTACCAAAAGTATTAAAGTATTGGGCCGCCGGCCTTTCCACGCACATGAGCTTTAATGGCCTCCCAGTCTTAGTCCGTAGGGTTTAATAGTTGAGTTGGCCCCGCCCTTTATATAACTATAACAGCTTCAACTCTTCTGAGAAGGCTGTCCACAAGATTTAGGAGGGCGTCTATGGGAAGGTTGGACCATTCTTCCAGAAGCACATTTGTCAGGTCAGGCACTGATGTCGAGGGAGGAGGCCTGGCTCACAGTCTCCGCTCTAATTCATCCCAAAGGTGTTCTAGGGGGTTGAGGTCAGGACTCTGTGCAGGCCAGTCAAGGTCCTCCACCCCAAACTGGGTCCCTCCACCCCAAACTGGCTCCTCCATGTCTTTATGGACCTTGCTTTGTGCACTGGTGCGCAGCCATGTTGGAACAGGAAGGGGCCATCCCCAAACTCTTCCCACAAAGTTGGGAGCATGAAATTGTCCAAAATGTCTTGGTATGCAGATGCCTTAAGAGATCCCCTCACTGGAACAAGAGGCCCAAGCCCAACCCCTGAAAAACAACCCCGCACCATAATCCTCCCTCTACCAAACTTTACACTTGGCACAATGCAGTCAGGCAAGTACCGTTCTCTTGGCAACATCCATCGGATTGCCGTACAGAGAAGCGTGATTGGTCACTCTAGAGAACACGTCTCCACTGCTCTAGAGTCCAGTGGCGGCGTGCTTTACACCATGGCATTCGACGCTTTGCATTGCAATTGGTGATGGAAGGCTTGGATGCAGCTGCTCGGCCATGGAAACCCATTCCATGAAGCTCTCTATGCACTGTTGTTGTGCTCATCTGAAGGCCACACCAAGTTTGGAGGTCTTTAGCTATTGACTCTGCAGACAGTTGGCGACTTCTGCACTTCAGCATGATCCCGCTCTGTCATTTTACGTGGCTTACCACTTGGTGGCTGAGTTGCTGTTGTTCCCAGTTGCTTCCACTTTGTTATAATCCCACTAACAGTTGAGCGTGGAATATTTAGTAGCCAGGAAATGTCACAGATGGACTTATTGCACAGGTGGCCACCTATCA